>NW_026137552.1:0-32665 GCF_009805555.1 Andrographis paniculata | reverse complement strand
TTACCAATTCCTCGTACATTCCAGACCAGAATATAGGTGTCTGTCATCGAGAACTGGCTGAAGGGCGACGAGAGGAACTGACTTGCTGACGAGATATGCTGCGGGTAATCGGTCTAGAGAAGGTCGCGGCAAGGCCTGTGGCCGGTCATCCGACACTGTCTCCAAAGATCCTCTGAAGACGGAGGTTTAGCAGCCTGGTTCAAAACGCACACCCCCCTGCTCGGATGCGACTCCGTCGACAACCAGCGACAACAGGAGCGTTTCCGATGAGTTCCGCAGGAGGGTGGGTTCGGACCAGATTCAGGAGAGCTCTGTCCCTGTAGTTGCATCAACAGGCAATATCACCAGAGTGAAAATCAGTGGTACCCCCTCTCGGAAAGGGATAGTGAATCGATGAGGGGCGGTTGGCCATCCTTAATAAGGGGCGAATCACCATCCGAATCCTCGGCGAAAGTGGCTTGTAGTGCAGAGTCCTCCTCCCGCTGGGTGTCCGAGGAAGGAGAGCCAGTAGCCGAGAGGCATGTGTCCACTGAAAGATCACGTCGATCGCGGATAGGGGATGCAGGAGGTTCAGAGAGCAGCACTGCCTTCCCCTTATCCAGGCCATGACCAGAGGGAGTCCCCAAATTGCCAAAGATTGAGCAGGAGGAACGACACAGGCTCCGTAGGCACCTGCATATCATCAGCAAGCAGTGGCAAAGGCGACGAGGGTACCTGAGTGGCCAATATATGCTGCGGAAGGAGACCAAGGGCTGAGGCGGTGGCAGGAGTCGCTGGAGTGGGACTCAGCCGACTGTCATCCAGAGGGGAGGCAGGACTGTCAATCGGAGGCTCAGCTGTAGTCTGACCGGCCAGAGGGCGGGCCGGAGAGGTTTCCGAAGGCGTCAGAAAGTCCCCAAAGGTAACTCGAACACCAGAAGTAAGCAGCATCGCAGAGGCATCCCCCCGTGAGTGGGCAAAGGTCACCCGAGGAGGAGCGTGGGGGCGATGAGCCTCCGCAGGGCCGCTGAGATGCGCCGGTGTGAGCTGCAGTGACTTCTCGGCCGTCTGTGATGGAGTTGGGGCCACCTGTGTCTCCCCAAAGGTCACCTGCACACCAGAGCGAAGACGTCTGGAGCCATTCAACTCCGGATGTCATCAGAAGGTCGCCGGGTAGAAGGCTGGGGGTCCCGTCGGAGGAGCTGAGAAGGAGCCTGCAAGGAGCCAGAATCATTAGTAATACCAGTAGAAGGCGTACCCCGATTTCGATTGCGGCGCCGACGACGGCGTCGAGCAGTGGGGGGCCGGGATTCCATGATATCACCAGAGGCAGGGGCTGCAGAGATCTCAGAAGGGCCATGCACCGAGTCATGGCGACCAGAAGGCGCAGCAGGAGGATCCTGCGCAGCTGATACGGTTGCTGGTACCGGCTGCGAAGAAGGTCTGCGTAAACAAGCCTCCGCTTTGTGCCCAAGATGGCGGCAGAGTGAGCAGAAGCTAGGAAGCCGCTCGTAGATGACCTTCTGTTCGAGCACGCCAGTGCCAACATCAATCTCAAAGGCATGCAGAAGGGGCTTCGTAAGGTCAATTTCCACACAGACTCTGGCGTGGGAGCACCGACTCCGAGTCGCCGTAGGGGTATCAACCTTCAGAGGGGTCCCAATGCCAGCAGCAACTGTAAATAGAAGATCTCTGTGATACATGTGGAGAGGAAGTAGTGGGAGCGTAACCCACACCGGAACATGTGGAGGTTCCTCGGTAGTTTTGAAATCGGGGGTCCATTTGCGAACTCTCATCGGGAAACCTTTGATGAACCAAGTTCCCCGAATCCAAAGTCGCATATAATCAGCCTCGGTAGTGAGGCGAATCACAATATGGCGGTGATTTAGATGCTGCAAAATAAACTTCCCCGCCAAACGGAAACTCGCAAAACCGTCGGTAAGATCTTTCCAAGAAGAGTATCCGTGAGAGAATTTACCGATAAGAATGTACGGATGCGAGGCTGTGTACCTTGCTGTTTCGTCAGCAGTAAAAGCAAGGCGCGGCTGTCCGGCAGTGGAAATCCATTGTCCAATAGCAGTCGGACGAGGCTCCGCCAGAAAGGAGTAGGGACTGTCCTCAGGAGCATCGGAATTGAGTCCGGAGGTCACGGCAGTGGCGAAAGACTTGTGTGAAAAGAGATGGTTATCCGCAGTGACAGGGCGTATCGAACCATCAACTTCGGGAGGCTGCCGGCGGCCGGCAGCAGCCTGAGCGGCCATGTCCTGCAAGTCTACAGCAGAACCCTAGCTCCGGAAGGAGTCGGCGTCTGTCATCGGATACGGCGGTAGAGGGTGGGGGTCTGGGGTTTCCAGGGCCAGCAAGACGAGACAGTGCCGTCCGACCTGTGATCAGAGCGGTTTAGGGTTTAGGGTTTAGGGTTTAGGGTTTAGGGTTTAGGGTTTAGGGTTTGGGGTTTAGGGTTTAGGGTTTAGGGTTTAAGGTTTAGGGTTTAGGGTTTAGGGTTTAGGGTTTAGGGTTTAGGGTTTTTTTTTTTTTTTTTTTTTTTTGGGGTTTGGGGTTTGGGGTTTAGGGTTTAGGGTTTAGGTTTAGGGTTTCGGGTTTAGGGTTTCGGGTTTCGGGTTTAGGGTTTAGGGTTTCGGGTTTCGGGTTTAGGGTTTCGGGTTTAGGGTTTTTTTTTTTTTTTTTTTTTTCTGGCTGGGCTCAAAGAGCTGCCTACGTACCCCAACGGGATCAAGCCATACGTAGTTCTGCAAGTTTCAGTACAAATGCTGGGAAAGTAAATAAAAATTGTAAACAAATAAAAGCTAACGGAAGCGAAAGCACGGGAGGCCCGCCGCGTCAGCATGGATAAGGCCCCGAGTCCTCGTAGAGATGTCTGCCGGTTCCAGGATCCGCGTGTGAGGAAGGGCAACAGAGGCGTTCGCTAAATTGTCTGCCACTTTATTGCCCTCGCGGTAGATATGAGAGATCCTCCACTCGATGCTGCGAAGCTGTAGGCGCAGGCAGTGGAGACAAGGCTGGAGAGTCCAGTGTCCCGTCGAGGAGGAGATGAGAGAGATACTGCTGGCCGAGTCCGTCTCGATCCAGAAAGGGAGGAGGCCGCGGGCAACCGCCAGGTCCCCTCCAGATCGAATCGCTTGCAGTTCAGCCAAAGTGTTTGTCGTATCCGAGAGGGGAACTTGGAATGCCACGAGTGGGGCGCCGGTGGCATCCCGAATGACGCCCGCAGCTCCAGCGGCGCCTGGATTCCCGAGTGATGCCCCATCGGTATTGAGTTTGAACCAGCCTGGAGACGGGGCTTCCCAGCGTACCATGATCGGCGGCCGAAGAACCGGAGGTGGGAGGCGAAGGCCGAGATTAGAGGCAAGGTGCACCTCCCCAGGCCAGTGCTGACGCTGAAGGAGGCCAGCACGGCCTAAGACCTGCAAATGCGAGTGAATACGCCAGATAATCCTGTCAGATGAGATCTGGATACCTCGGTGTTTGGCGTCATTCCGTGCTGTCCAAAGAAACCAGAAGGCCAGGAGCGGTATATAAGTACGGATACTCCGCGCATGTGGGGAGGACAGACGCCAAGCGGAAACCATCAGGTGGGGCGCATGTGTCTGCGGGATTTGGATATGAAATAAATCGGCAAGATGGCGCCACACGCGCTGGGCAACCGCCGACGAGAAGAATAAGTGCTCGATCGTCTCAGACTCCCGACAGCACTGGCAGCAAGAGACAATAGGGAGGCCCATCTTCCGTAAGGCCTCATCGACGGGTATCCGACGGCGAAATAAACGCCATAGGAATACCGACATTGTAGGAGTAAGAAGCGGCGACCACAAGCTGCAAGAGAGCCAGCTCCGTGCTCCAGCTGTTCGGCTCATCTCCCATGCTGAGGTTGTAGAGAAAGTACCTGTGGTCGAGGCCTTCCAGATCGGCTGATCCGCAATCTGGAGATCATAAGGAATCGCCGAGACCTGCTGAACAAGGGTTTCAGGGAGGTAAGCTCGGAGGCGCGGCAAGTCCCACGTCCCGTTAACCCACATCTCTCTCACCCGTATCGGCGGAGGGCGGTCCTGGCGGTTAGCGCATAGCGGACGATCTCCACACCAAATATCATACCAGAAGAAGCAGTCCCCGCGCCCCAAATTCCAAGTGATCTGAGTCTGTGCCTCATCTCGAACCTGGCAGAGACGCTTCCAAACCGGGCTGTCGTAGCTCCTGCAGGGTGCAAGTCCTGGAAAGGAATTCCGAAAATATTTCTGTTGAAGCGCGCGAGCCCAAAGGGAGGAGCCATCTCTGAGACGCCACCACAGTTTAAACGAGAAGGCCCGAACCGTATCGGCCAGGCGACGAATGCCAAGCCCACCCTCTTCCTGTGGCCGTGCAATATCCGCCCAGGAGATCCAATGGCGGCGGCGGTGCCCGTGATAAGAACCCCAGAAAAAACGAGCAAAAAGTTGCTCCACAGAGTGAAGTACCGCCTGGGGGGGGCAAAGTACCTGCAGCAGATAGAGGGGGAGCGAGAACAAAGTGCTCCTGATTAACTGTAATCGACCCCCGTGAGATAGAACCGACCGATCCCAACGCTGCAGATAACGACGGAGTTTTCCAAGGAGTTCCTCATAAAGAATATTGCGCCGATTGCCCACATAGAGGGGCGCGCCAAGATATGTAAGAGGGAGTGCAGCTGCGCCAAAACCAGTCACCGATTGGAGCTGTCGTTGAACACTCTCCGGGCACTGGCGGCTGAAAACAAGCTGGCTTTTCTGACAGTTCACCTTCTGGCCAGTAATCCGTGCGTAAGTCGTCAGAAAGTCGGTCAGAAGGCTGATGCGATTGCCACAGGTATTAGCGAATATGAGGACATCATCCGCATAAGCAAGGTGCGTCAGCCGGAACCGACCACGACACCGATAGTACAGATCCGGGAAACGGCTGTAGAGGCGCTCCAAGCCGCGTGATAAGAGATCTGCAGCCAAGACAAAAAGGGTCGGGGACAAGGGGTCTCCCTGCCTAAGGCCTCGCGAGGAGGGGAAGAAGCCACCCAAATCCCCATTCACAAGGATCGAGTACCACGCATGCTCAACACAGTTCATAATCAAAGTGATGAAGTGAGCCGGGAAACCGAACCTGGAAAGGGCGTGCCGTAAGAACCGCCATGACACCCGATCGTACGCCTTGTTAAGGTCCAATTTCAGCAATAAATTGTGCGAGTCTCCTCTCAGATTAAGATCATGGACCATCTCCGACGCTAACAGGATATTGTCCGCAATCGCGCGGCCTTTGACAAAGCCGCTCTGATGCGGCGATAGAAGCTGCGGCAGTAGCGGGCTAAGGCGCGTGGTGAGTAGCATTGTGAAGATCTTACTGCTGACATTACAGAGGCTGATAGGCCGATAATCAGCCCATGCAAGTGGCCCCTCCTTCTTGGGGATAAGTACAAGAGTCGTCGCTGTATAAAACTTCAGGAGGGGGGCTCCCGAAAAGAAATCCAGTACAGCATCAAACACATCCTCCCGGATGATCTCCCAACATTTCTGGTAGAAGGCGGCAGAGAAGCCATCGGGGCCAGCCGCACTATCTTGATCAATCGAGAAGACCACAGCACGAATCTCCGCAAGTGTAGGCGGTTCGAGCAACCGAGTGCACTCGGCCGGCGGAACCTGGGGCGGTGGGTCTGCCAAGGCATCCATTTCCGATGTGTCGGCATCATCAGGCTGTCCCAACATCCCAGAGAAATAGATAATTTCGAACACTCTACAACAAATACGAAAAGCATTGTAATTAGAACTATATAGAGCACAAAGTAAGTATAATCTATAACATGCTATATAGTATAAACGAAAAACATTGAAAAGGGTTTAGGGTTTAGGGTTTAGGGTTTAGGGTTTAGGGTTTAGGGTTTAGGGTTTAGGGTTTTTTTTTTTTTTTTTTTTTTTTTTTGGCTGGGCTGAAAGAGCTGCCTACGTACCCCAACGGGATCAAGCCATACGTAGTTCTGCAAAGTTCGGTACAAGTGCTGCAAATGTAAATAAAGAGTGTAAGCAAATAAAAGCTAACGGAAGCGAAAGCACGGAAGGCCCGCCGCGTCAGCATGGATGAGGCCACGGGTCTTCGCTGGGATGTCCGCCGGCTCAAGGATCCGCATATGAGGAAGGGCAACAGAGGTGTTCGCCAAGTTGTCCGCCACTTTATTGCCCTCGCGGAAAATATGAGAGATCCTCCACTCGATGCTGCGAAGCTGTAGGCGCAGGTGGTGGAGACAAGGCTGGAGAGTCCAGTGTCCCGTCGAGGAGGAGATGAGAGAGATACTGCTGGCCGAGTCCGTCTCGATCCAGAGAGGGAGGAGGCCGCGGGCAACCGCCAGGTCCACTCCAGATCGAATCGCCTGCAGTTCGGCCAAAGTGTTCGTCGTATTCAAAAGGGGAACTTGGAATGCCACAATTGGGGCGCTGGTGGCATCCCGAATGACGCCCGCGGCTCCAGCGGCGCCTGGATTCCCGAGCGATGCCCCATCAGTGTTGAGTTTGAACCAGCCTGGAGACGGGGCTTCCCAACGCACCATGACCGGCGGCCGAAGAACCGGAGGCGGGAGGCGAAGGCCGAGAGTAGAGGCTAAATGCACCTCCCCAGGCCAGTGCTGACGCTGAAGGAGGCCAGCACGGCCCAACACCTGCAAGTGAGAGAGAATACGCCAAATAATCCGGTCAGATGAAATCTGGATACCTCGGTGTTTGGCGTCATTCCGTGCCGTCCAGAGAAACCAGAAGGCCAGAAGTGGGATATAAGTGCGGATACTCCGTGCATGAGGGGAGGACAGACGCCAAGCAGAAACCATCAGGTGGGGCGCATATGTCCGCGGAAGCTGGATACGAAATAGGTCGGCGAGATGGCGCCACACGCGCTGGGCAACCGCCGACGAGAAGAATAAGTGTTGAAACGTCTCAGATTCACTGCAGCACTGGCAGCGAGAAACAATAGGAAGACCCAGCCTCCAAAGGGCCTCATCAACAGGTATCCGACGGCGAAATAAACGCCATAGGAAAACCGACATCGTAGGCGTAAGGAGTGGCGACCAGAGGCAGCCGGAAAGCCAACTCCGAGCCCCCACTCTCCGGCTCATCTCCCAGGCTGAAGTAGTAGTAAAAGTACCTGTGTCCGAAGCCTTCCATATCGGCTGATCCGCTATCAGGGGGTCAAAAGGGATCGCAGAGACCCGCTGAACAAGGGTTACCGGAAGGTAGGCCTGAAGGCGCGTCAAGTCCCACGACCCGTTCACCCACATCTCTTTCACCCGAATCGGCGGAGGGCGGTCCTGGCGGTCAGTGCAGAGAGGGCGATCGCCGCACCAAATATCATACCAGAAAAAACAGTCCCCACGCCCCAAATTCCATATGATCTGCGTCTGTGCTTCATCACGGATCTGGCAAAGACGTTTCCAGACCGGGCTGTCGTAGATCCGGCAGGGGGCGAGACCCGGGAAGGAGCTGCGGAAATATTTGTGCTGGAGCGCACGAGCCCAAAGAGAGGAACCCTCTCTGAGACGCCACCACAATTTAAGCGAGAAGGCTCGAACCATATCAGACAGGCAGCGAATACCAAGTCCGCCCTCGTCCTGGGGCCTCGCCGCATCCATCCAGGAAATCCAATGGCGGTGACGGTGGCCATGATAGGAGCCCCAGAAGAAACGAGCACAGAGCTGCTCCACTGAGTGTAGGACAGCCTGGGGGGGTTAAGGACCTGTAGGAGGTAAAGGGGGAGCGAGAAGAGCGTGCTTCTGATCAGTTGCAAGCGGCCGCCGTGAGAGAGAACGGAGCGGTCCCAGCGCTGCAGATATCGCCGCAGTTTCCCAAGTAGGTCTTCGTAGAGGATATTACGCCGATTGCCCACATAGAGCGGGGCGCCGAGGTACGTAAGGGGAAGTCCAACCCTTCCGTAACCAGTCACGGACTGAAGCTGTCGCTGGACCCTCTCCGGGCATCGGCGGCTAAAGACCAGCTGACTTTTCTGACAGTTCACCATCTGGCCAGTAGTTCGCGCATACGTCGTCAGAAAATCCGTCAATAGGCTGATTCGATCACCACAGGTATTGGCAAAGATGAGAACATCATCCGCATAGGCTAGGTGCGTCAATCGGAACCGACCACGACACCGATAGTACAGGTCCGGGTACCGATTGTATAGGCGCTCCAAGCCGCGAGATAAGAGATCTGCAGCCAAAACAAAGAGGGTCGGGGACAGGGGGTCTCCTTGCCTGAGGCCTCGCGAGGAGGGGAAGAAACCGCCCAAATCCCCATTCACAAGAATCGAGTACCAAGCATGCTCGACACAATTCATAATCAAGGTAATGAAATGAGGCGGGAAACCGAACCTGGTAAGGGCATGTCGCAAGAACCGCCACGATACCCGATCGTATGCCTTATTCAAATCCAGTTTCAGCAGCAAATTGTGCGAGTCCCCCCTCAAATTGAGATCATGTACCATTTCCGATGCCAGCAAAATATTGTCTGCAATTGCCCGACCTTTGACAAAACCACTCTGATGTGGCGACAGAAGCTGCGGCAGTAGCGGACCAAGTCGCACAGTGAGTAACTTCGTGAAGATCTTAGAACTCACATTACAGAGGCTGATAGGCCGAAAATCAGCCCAAGCGACTGGCCCGTCCGTCTTGGGGATAAGCACAAGTGTCGTTGCCGTGTAGAACTTCAGAAGAGGAGCTCCCGAGAAGAAATCCAGAACAGCATCGAAAACATCCTCGTGAATAATATCCCAACACGTTTGATAGAAAGCAGCAGAAAAGCCATCAGGGCCAGCCACACTGTCCTTGTCAATCGAGAAAACCACAACACGAACCTCCGCAAGTGATGGTGGTTCCAGCAACCGAGCACATTCAGCCAAAGGAACCTGAGGCGGAGGGTCTGCCAGTGCATCCATCCCCGATGTGTCTGCATCATCAGGCTGTCCAAACATCTCGGAGAAGTAGGTAATAGCTGACTGCTTAATAGCTGAGTGATCAGTGAGGGTACGAGCACCGTCCCTCATCGAGAAAAGCGTAGCCCGCCGGCGTCGTTCCTTCACCATGGAATGGAACATACGGGAGTTTCGTTCTCCCTCGACCGCCCACCGACAGGCTGCTTTTTGTTTCCAGAAAGCCTCCTCCAGCGCAATCGCATGAGTCAAAGCCGCAGCGCTACGCTGACGGCGGAGGAGGTTGGCGTCAGAGGGATCCTGATCGAAATCCGCTTCACACTCCTCTGCGTCTTTTTCTGCTGCTGCCAATACCTGAAAAACATTCCCAAATACCTGTTTGTTCCACCACTTCAGAGCCTGCTTGAGTCGTCCAAGTTTCAGTCGCAGGTTGAGGAGACCGGTGGTACCTGTCGGGACAACCCAACTCTGGCGGACGTGGTCCTAAAAAGTGTGGTGTCGAGTCCACATGTTCTGAAACCGGAATGCAGATGCAAGGCGGTGACGTTCATGCGAGAACCGGACCAAGAGCGGGGCGTGATCGGAATGCATCCGCGGGAGGTGTCTGACACGAGTCGTCTCAGCGAAATCCTCCCAGGCAGTATTGTAGAGAATGCGGTCGAGGCGCTCCCAAACTCGCCGATTTGTCCATGTATGGGGGGAGCCTTCAAAACCAGCATCAATAAGATTCGCATCAAGGATAGCCGCTGAGAAATCCTGAATAGAGCGCAACTTAGGGCGACCTGGGCCCTTCCGTTCAGATATGTCGGCGATGGCATTAAAGTCGCCACCGATCAGCCAAGGAGACCCCAATGACGCGGCCGCTGTGTCCTGTAGGAAAGACCAAAGAGCACGGCGTTGGGTGACAGAACATCGCGCATAGATCCCAGATAGTAAAAAGGGCCGGCGGTGCTGCGGAGACGAAACCTGCACATGAAGACACTGATCGATCTCCGAAATAGGCTCCAGTTTATAGGAGTCATCGGCAAGAATCCAGATAGAATTGACCGCGTTGGTAAGCATCTGGGAGAAGCCAAACCGCCGGCAAAAGAAAGCAACATCCGCAATAACCATAGGCTCCAGAAGAATAAGAATGCGGATACGGTGTTGCTTGCAGAGCCAATGTACCTCTCGTTGAGCTCGGGGGTTGCCAACTCCGCGCACATTCCAAACCAAGAGGGAGGTGTCTGTCATCGAGAACTGGCAGAAGGGCGACGAGAGGAACTTACTTGCTGACGAGAGATGCTGCGGGTAATCGGTCTGGAGAAGGTCGGCGGCAGAGCCTGTGGCCGGTCATCCGATACTGTCTCCAAAGATCCGCTGAGAGGCGGAGGTTCAGCGGCCTGGTTCAGAACGCACACCCCCCTGCTCGGATGCGACTCCGTCGACAGAGCGACAACAGGGAGCGGTTCCGATGAAGTCCGCAGGAGGGGTAGGTTCGGACCAGATGCAGGGAGGAGCTCTGTCCCTGTAGTTGCATCAGCAGGTAGATCACCAGAGTGAAAATCAGTGGTACCTCTCGGGGAAAGGGATAGTGAATCAATGAGGGGCGGTTGGCCATCCTTAATAAGGGGCGAGTCACCATCCGAGTCCTCAGCGAAAGTGGCTTGTAGTGCAGAGTCCTCCTCCCGCTGGGTGTCCGAGGAAGGAGAACCAGTAGCCGAAAGGCATGTGTCCACTGAAAGATCACGTCGATCGCGGAGAGGGGATGCAGAAGGGTCAGAGAGCAGCACTGCCTTCCCCTTATCCAGGCCATGACCAGAGGGGAGTCCCCAAATTGCCAAAGATTGAGAAGGAGGAAGCGACACAGGCTCCGGAGGCACCTGCATATCATCAGCAAGCAGTGGCAAAGGCGACGAGGGTACCTGAGTGGCCAATAGGGGCTGCGGAAGGAGACCAAGGGCTGAGGCGGTGGCAGGAGTCGCTGGAGTGGGACTCAGCCGACAGTCATCCAGAGGGGAGGCAGGACTGTCAATCGGAGGCTCAGCTGTAGTCTGACCGGCCAGAGGGCGGGCCGGAGAGGTTTCCGAAGGCGTCAGAAAGTCCCCAAAGGTAACTCGAACACCAGAAGTAAGCAGCATCGCAGAGGCATCCCCCCGTGAGTGGGCAAAGGTCACCCGAGGAGGAGCGTGGGGGCGATGAGCCTCCGCAGGGCCGCTGAGATGCGCCGGTGTGAGCTGCAGTGACTTCTCGGGCGTCTGTGAAGGATTTGGGGCCACCTGTGTCTCCCCAAAGGTCACCCGCACACCAGAGCGAAGACGCCTGGAGCCATTCAACTCCGGGATGTCATCGGAAGGTCTCCGGGTAGAAGGCTGGGGGTCCCGTCGGAGGAGCTGAGGAGGAGCCTGCAAGGAGCCAGAAGCATTAGTAATACCAGTAGAAGGCGTACCCCTATTTCGATTGCGGCGCCGACGACGGCGTCGAGCAGTGGGGGGCCGGGATTCCATGATATCACCAGAGGGGGGGGCGGCAGAGATCTCAGAAGGGCCATGCACCGAGTCATGGCGACCAGAAGGCGCAGCAGGAGGCTCCTGCGCAGCTGAGATGGTTACTGGTACCGGCTGCGAAGAAGGTCTGCGTAAACAAGCCTCCGCTTTGTGCCCAAGATGGCGGCAGAGTGAGCAGAAGCTAGGGAGCCGCTCGTAGATGACCTTCTGCTCGAGCACACCAGTACCCACATCAATCTCGAAGGCATGCAGAAGGGGCTTCGTAAGGTCAATTTCCACACAGACTCTGGCGTGGGAGCACCGACTCCGAGTCGCCGTAGGGGTATCAACCTTCAGAGGGGTCCCAATGCCAGCAGCAACTGTAAATAAAAGATCTCTGTGATACATGTGGAGAGGAAGTAGTGGGAGCGTAACCCACACCGGAACATGTGGAGGTTCCTCGGTAGTTTTGAAATCGGGGGTCCATTTGAGAACTCTCATCGGGAATCCTTTGATGAACCAAGTCCCCCGAATCCAAAGTCGCATGTAGTCAGCCTCGGTAGTGAGGCGAATCACAATATGGCGGTGATTAAGATGCTGCAAAACAAACTTCCCCGCCAAACAGAAACTCGCAAAACCGTCGGTAAGATCTTTCCAAGAAGAATACCCGTGAGAAAATTTACCGATAAGAATGAACGGATGCGAGGCGGTGTACCTTGCTGTTTCGTCAGCAGTAAAAGCAAGGCGCGGCTGTCCGGCAGTGGAAATCCATTGTCCAATAGCAGTCGGACGAGGCTCCGCCAGAAAGGAGTAGGGACTGTCCTCAGGAGCATCGGAATTGAGTCCGGAGGTCACGGCAGTGGCGAAAGACTTGCGTGAATGGAGATGGTTATCAGCAGTGACAGGGCGTATCGAACCATCAACTTCGGGAGGCTGCCGGCGGCCGGCAGCAGCCTGAGCAGCCATGTCCGGCAAATCCACAGCAGAAACCTAGCTCCGGAAGGAGTCAGCGTCTGTCATCAGATACGGCGGCAGAGGGTGGGGGTCTGGGGTTTCCAGGGCCAGCTAGTCCAGACAGTGCCGTCCGACCTGCGATCAGAGCACCAGAGCGGCAGGAAGCCGCAATTCCTTGGCACCGTGCGGGCACTGTTCCAGCGTCTGGGGGGGGTGGTCGGACGTCAGGGTCGGGCGGAGTGTCGGGGACGACGTGTCGGGATGTCAAAAGTCGGGGTCAGTGACAGCCGCGACACCTGGGCCCCAGTCGGAAACTGTTCTGGCGTCGGGGCACCGACTGGGGGTTGGCGGGGTCGGGGAGAACAGTGGTGGCACCGAGTCGGGATACACCGTCGGGATCAGTGACAACCGCGATCCCTGGACCGCGGACGGGTTTAGGGTTTAGGGTTTAGGGTTTAGGGTTTAGGGTTTAGGGTTTTTTTTTTTTTTTTTTTTTTTTTTTGGCTGGGCTCAAAGAGCTGCCTACGTACCCAAACGGGATCAAGCCATACGTAGTTCTGCAAAGTTCGGTACAAGTGCTGGAAAGTAATATAGAAATATAAAGTAAAGCTAACGGAAGCGAAAGCACGGGAGGCCCGCCGCGTCAGCATGGATGAGGCCACGAGTCCTCGCAGGGATGTCCGCCGGCTCAAGGATCCGCGTGTGAGGAAGGGCAATAGAGGTGTTCGCCAAGTTGTCCGCCACTTTGTTGCCCTCGCGGAAGATATGAGAGATCCTCCACTCGATGCTGCGAAGCTGTAGGCGCAGGTGGTGGAGACAAGGCTGGAGGATCCAGTGTCCCGTCGAAGAGGAGATGAGAAAGATGCTGCTGGCCGAGTCCGTCTCGATCCAGAGAGGCAGGAGGCCGCGTGCAACCGCCAGGTCCACTCCAGATCGAATTGCTTGCAGTTCGGCCAAGGTGTTCGTCGTATTCGAAAGGGGAACTTGGAATGCCACAAGTGGGGCGCCGGTGGCATCCCGAATGACGCCCGCGGCTCCAGCGGCGCCTGGATTCCCGAGCGATGCCCCATCAGTGTTGAGTTTGAACCAGCCTGGAGACGGGGCTTCCCAACGCACCATGACCGGCGGCCGAAGAACCGGAGGCGGGAGGCGAAGGCCGAGGGTAGAGGCTAAGTGCACCTCCCCAGGCCAGTGCTGTCGCTGAAGGAGGCCAGCACGGCCCAACACCTGCAAATGAGAGTGAATACGCCAAATAATCCTGTCAGAGTAAATCTGGATACCTCGGTGTTTGGCGTCATTCCGTGCCGTCCAAAGAAACCAGAAGGCCAGAAGTGGGATATAAGTACGGATGCTCCGCGCATGTGGGGAGGACAGACGCCAAGCAGAGACCATCAGGTGGGGCGCATGTGTCCGCGGAATTTGGATACGGAATAGGTCGGCAAGATGGCGCCACACGCGCTGGGCAACCGCCGACGAGAAGAATAAGTGTGCAAAAGTCTCGGATTCACTGCAGCACTGGCAGCGAGAAACAATAGGGAGACCCAGCCTCCAAAGGGCCTCGTCAACAGGTATCCGACGGCGAAATAAACGCCATAGGAATACTGACATCGTAGGCGTAAGTAGTGGCGACCAGAGGCAGCAGGAAAGCCAACTCCGAGCCCCCACTGTCCGGCTCATCTCCCAGGCTGAAGTAGTAGTAAAAGCACCTGTGTCCGAAGCCTTCCATATCGGCTGATCCGCTATCAGGGGGTCAAAAGGAATCGCAGATACCCGCTGAACAAGGGATGCCGGAAGGTAGGCCTGAAGGCGCGTCAAATCCCACGACCCGTTAACCCACATCTCTTTCACCCGAATCGGCGGAGGGCGATCCCGGCGGTCAGTGCAGAGAGGGCGATCGCCGCACCAAGTATCATACCAGAAGAAACAGTCCCCACGCCCCAAGTTCCAAATGATCTGCGTCTGTGCCTCATCGCGGATCTGGCAAAGACGTTTCCAGACCGGGCTGTCGTAGTTCCGGCAGGGGGCGAGACCCGGGAAGGAGCTGCGGAAATATTTATGCTGGAGCGCGCGAGCCCAAAGAGAGGAACCCTCTCTGAGACGCCACCACAATTTAAGCAAGAAGGCGCGAACCATATCGGACAGGCGGCGAATACCAAGCCCGCCCTCGTCTTGGGGCCTCGCCGCGTCCATCCAGGAAATCCAATGGCAGCGACGGTGGCCATGATAGGAGCCCCAGAAGAAACGAGCACAGAGCTGCTCCACTGAGTGTAGGACAGCCTGGGGGGGTTTAAGGACCTGTAGGAGGTAAAGGGGAAGCGAGAAGAGCGTGCTTCTGATCAGTTGCAAGCGACCTCCGTGAGAGAGAACGGAGCGGTCCCAACGCTGCAGATATCGCCGCAGTTTCCCAAGTAGGTCTTCGTAGAGGATATTACGCCGATTGCCCACATAGAGCGGGGCGCCGAGGTACGTAAGGGGAAGTCCAACCCTGCCGAAACCAGTCACGGACTGAAGCTGTCGCTGGACCCTCTCCGGGCATCGGCGGCTAAATACCAGCTGACTTTTCTGACAGTTCACCATCTGGCCAGTTGTTCGCGCATACGTCGTCAGAAAATCCGTCAAGAGGCTGATTCGATCACCCCGGGTATTGGCAAAGATGAGAACATCATCCGCATAGGCTAGGTGCGTCAATCGGAACCGACCACGACACCGATAGTACAGGTCCGGGTACCGATTGTATAGGCGCTCCAAGCCGCGAGATAAGAGATCTGCAGCCAAAACAAAGAGGGTCGGGGACAGGGGGTCTCCCTGCCTGAGGCCTCGCGAGGAGGGGAAGAAACCGCCCAAATCCCCATTCACAAGAATCGAGTACCAAGCATGCTCGACACAATTCATAATCAAGGTGATGAAATGAGGCGGGAAACCGAACCTGGTAAGGGCATGTCGTAAGAACCGCCACGATACCCGATCGTATGCCTTATTCAAATCCAGTTTCAGCAGCAAATTGTGCGAGTCCCCCCTCAAATTGAGATCATGTACCATTTCCGATGCCAGCAAAATATTGTCTGCAATTGCCCGACCTTTGACAAAACCACTCTGGTGTGGGGACAGAAGCTGCGGCAGTAGCGGACCGAGTCGCACAGTGAGTAACTTCGTGAAGATCTTAGAACTCACATTACAGAGGCTGATAGGCCGATAATCAGCCCAAGCGACTGGCCCGTCCGTCTTGGGGATAAGCACAAGTGTCGTTGCCGTATAGAACTTCAGAAGAGGAGCTCCCGAGAAGAAATTCAGAACAGCATCGAAAACATCCTCGTGAATAATATCCCAACACGTTTGATAGAAAGCAGCGGAAAAGCCATCAGGGCCAGCCACACTGTCCTTGTCAATCGAGAAAACCACAGCACGAACCTCCGCAAGTGTTGGTGGTTCCAGCAACCGAGCACATTCAGCCAAAGGAACCTGAGGCGGAGGGTCCGCCAGTGCATCCATCCCCGACGTGTCTGCATCGTCAGGCTGTCCAAACATCTCGGAGAAGTAGGTAATAGCTGACTGCTTAATGGCTGAGTGATCAGTGAGGGTACGAGCACCGTCCCTCATCGAGAAAAGCGTAGCCCGCCGACGCCGTTCCTTCACCATGGAGTGGAACATTCTGGAGTTTCGCTCTCCCTCAACTGCCCAACGACATGCTGCTTTTTGTTTCCAGAAGGCCTCCTCAAGAGAAATCGCATGTGTCAAGGCTGCTGCGCTCCGTTGACGACGGAGGAGGTTGGCGTCAGAGGGATCCCGATCGAAATCCGCTTCGCACTCCTCAGCATCTTTCTCTGCTGCTGCAAGTACCTGAAACACATTACCAAATACCTGTTTGTTCCACCACTTCAGAGCCTGCTTGAGGCGTCCGAGTTTCAATCGCAGGTTGAGGAGACCGGTGGTGCCCGTCGGGACAGTCCAACTCTGGCGGACGTGGTCCTGAAAAGTGTGGTGTCTAGTCCACATGTTCTGGAACCGGAATGCAGAGGCTAGGCGGTGCCGTTCATGCGAGAAACGGACCAAGAGCGGGGCGTGGTCCGAATGCATCCGCGGTAAGTGCCTGACTCGAGTTGTCTCCGCAAAATCCTCCCAGGCAGAGCTGTAAAGAATGCGATCAAGGCGCTCCCAAACCCGCCGATTGGTCCATGTGTGCGGGGGGCCCTCGAAACCAGCATCAATGAGGTTCGCATCGAGGATTGCGGTCGAGAAATCCTGAATAGAGCGCAATTTAGGCCGACCCGGGCCCTTCCGTTCAGATATATCGGCGATGGCATTAAAATCACCGCCAATCAGCCAGGGGGATCCCAATGACGAAACCGCGGTGTCATGTAAGAAAGACCAAAGCTCGCGGCGCTGGGTGATAGAGCACCTCGCATATATGCCAGATAAAAGAAAAGGCCGGCGAATCTGTGGAGATGATACCTGCACATGAAGACACTGATCGATCTCCGATATAGGCGCCAGTGTATAAGAGTCATCAGCAAGAATCCAGATAGAATTAGCCGTGTTGGTTAGCATCTGAGAGAAACCAAACCGCCGGCAGAAGAAAGCAGTGTCCGCCAGAACCATGGGTTCAAGGATGATGAGAAGGCGGATACGGTGTTGCTTACAAAGCCAATGTACCTCCCGTTGAGCCCTGGGGTTACCAATTCCTCGAACATTCCAGACCAGAATGTAGGTGTCTGTCATCGAGTACTAGCAGAAGGGCGACGAGAGGAACTTACTTGCTGACGAGAGATGCTGCGGGTGATCGGTCTAGAGAAGGTTGGCGGCAGAGCCTGTGGCCGGTCATCCGACACTGTCTCCAAGGATCCGCTGAGAGACGGAGGTCAGCAGCCTGGTTCAAAACGCACACCCCTCTGCTCGGATGCGACTCCGTCGACAGAGCGACAACAGGGAGCGGTTCCGATGAAGTCCGCAGGAGGGGTGGGTTCGGACCAGATTCAGGGAGGAGCTCTGTCCCTGTAGTTGCATCAGCAGGGAGATCACAAGAGTGAAAATCAGTGGTACCTCTCGGGGAGAGAGACAGTGAATCAATGAGGGGCGGTTGGCCATCCTTAATAAGGGGCGAGTCACCATCCGAGTCCTCGGCGAAAGTGGCATGAAGTGCAGAGTCCTCATCCCGCTGGGTGTCCGAGGAAGGAGAACCCGTGGCCGATAGGCATGTGTCCACTGAAAGATCACGTCGATCGCAGATAGGTGATGCAGGGGGGTCCGAGAGCAGCACTGCCTTCCCCTTATCCAGGCCATGACCAGAGGGGAGTCCCCAGATTGCCAAAGACTGAGCAGGAGGAAGCGACACAGGCTCCGGGGGTACCTGCATATCATCAGGAAGCAGTGGTAAAGGCGGCGAGGGTACCTGATCGTCCAAAGGGGGCTGCAGAAGGAGACCGAGGGCTGGAGCGGTGGCAGGAGTCGCTGGAGTGGGACTCAGCCGACAGTCGTCCAGCGGGGAAGCAGGACTGTCGATCGGGGGCTCAGCTGTAGTCTGTCCAGCCAGAGGGCGGGCCGGAGAGGTTTCCGAAGGCGCCCGGAAGTCCCCAAAAGTAACTCGAACACCAGAGGTAAGCAGGATCGCAGAGGCATCCCCCCGTGAGTGGGCAAAGGTCACCCGAGGAGGAGCGTGGGGGCGATGAGCCTCCGCAGGGCCGCTGAGATGCGCCGGTATTACCTGCTGTGAATTCCTGGCCGTCTGTGATGGATTTGGGGCCACTTGTGTCTCCCCAAAGGACACCCGCACACCTGAACGAAGGCGTCTGGAACCGTTCAACTCCGGTATGTCATCAGAAGGTCTCCGGGTAGAAGGCTGGGGGTCCTGGCGGAGGGGCCGAAGAGGAGCCTGCAAGGAGCCAGAATCATTAGTGATACCAGTAGAAGGCGTACCCCGATTTCGATTGCGGCGCCGACGACGGCGTCGAGCAGTGGGGGGCCGGGATTCCATGATATCACCAGAGGCAGGGGCCGCAGAGATCTCAGAAGGGCCATGCACCGAGTCATGGCGACCAGAAGGCGCAGCAGGAGGATCCTGCGCAGCTGATACGGTCGCTGGTACCGGCTGCGAAGAAGGTCTGCGTAAACAAGCCTCTGCTTTATGTCCGAGATGGCGGCAGAGTGAGCAGAAACTAGGTAGACGCTCATAGATGACCTTCTGCTCGAGCACACCAGTACCCACATCAATCTCGAAGGCATGCAGGAGGGGCTTCGTAAGGTCAATTTCCACACAGACTCTGGCGTGGGAGCACCGACTCCGAGTCGCCGTAGGGGTATCAACCTTCAGAGGGGTCCCAATGCCAGCAGCAACCGTAAATAAAAGATCTCTGTGATACATGTGGAGAGGAAGTAGTGGGAGCGTAACCCACACCGGAACATGTGGGGGTTCCTCGGTAGTTTTGAAATCGGGGGTCCATTTGAGAACTCTCATCGGGAATCCTTTGATGAACCAAGTTCCCCGAATCCAAAGTCGCATATAATCAGCCTCGGTAGTGAGGCGAATCACAATATGGCGGTGATTAAGATGCTGCAAAACAAACTTCCCCGCCAAACAGAAACTCGCAAAACCTTCGGTAAGATCTTTCCAAGAAGAGTACCCATGAGAGAATTTACCGATAAGAATGTACGGGTGCGAGGCTGTGTACCTTGCTGTTTCGTCAGCAGTAAAAGCAAGGCGCGGCTGTCCAGCAGTAGAAATCCATTGTCCAATAGCAGTCGGACGAGGCTCCGCCAGAAAAGAGTAAGGACTGTCCTCAGGAATCTCGGAGTTGAGTCCGGAAGTTACAGCATTGGCAAAAGACTTGTGGGAATGGAGATGGTTAGTAGCAGTGGTGAGGCGTACCGAACCATCAGTTTCGGGAGGTTGCTGGCGGCCGGCAGCAGCCTGAGCGGCCATATCCGGCAATTCCACGGCAGAACCCTAGCTCCGGAAGGAGTCGGCGGCTGTCATCGGAGACGGCGGTAAAGGGTGGGGTTCTGGGGCTGCCAGGGCCAGAGAATCAACAGTGCCGTCAGACCGGCGCTCAGAGCGCCAGAGCAGCAGAGAAACCGACGACGACAAGGGCCAGAGGCAGCCGTGAAGTCTGGGCACCGTTCAGGCACTGAACCCGCGTCTGGGGGCTTCTGGGTCGGGAGACACAGTGGCGGGACCAGGAGGGTGGTCTGGTGTCAGGGTCGGGCGGAGTAGCGGGGCGTCGTGTCGGGATGACAAAACGTCGGGGTCAGTGACCGCCGCGACACCTGGGCCCCAGTCGGGAAGTGTTCTGGCGTCGGGGCACCGACTGGGGGTTGGCGGGGTCGGGGAGAACAGTGGTGGCACCGAGTCGGGACAAACCGTCGGGACCAGTGACAACCACGAACCCTGGGGCTTGGGCGGGAGTGTGGTCGGGCAGCGAAGACGGTCGGAGAGGCGCCGAGTCGGGGCGACCTTCGGGACCAGAGACAGCCTCGGTCGGGCCAAGGTCGGGATCAACCTTCGGGAGCAGAGACGGTTTCGGTCGGGCCTCGGTCGGGATCAACCTTCGAGACCAGAGACGGCCTCGGTCGGGCCGCGGTCGGGATCAACCTTCGGGACCAGAGACGGCCTCGGTCGGGCCTCGATCGGGATCAACCGTCGGGACCAGAGACGGCCTCGGTCGGCCTCGGGCGGGATCAACCTACGGGACCAGAGACGGCCTCGGTCGGGTCTCGGTTGGGAGATCACCCGTCGGGAGAAACAGCAGTCGCGATCCCTGGGCCTCAGTCGGTAGATGCTCTGGCGTCAAGGAGCACCGACCAAGGTGGATGTCGGGGTCGGGTGGAACAGTAACGGGACCAGAGAGTTGGTCGGGCAGCGGAGTCGGCCGAAGATGCAGAGGCGGCGTCTCGGGAACTCAACCGTCAGGAGGCCAACCGTCGGGAGATCAACTGTCGGGAGGTCAACCGTCGGGAGGAGGGCAATCGTCGGGGGAGTCACCGGCGGTTCCCAACGGTGTATTCCGGCGGTCGGGTGGCGGGTTCAGGGACTCCTCAACCCTGCGAGGACAGTGACGGTGGCCGATTGACGATCCGACGTCGAAGACGGGAGAACGGCGGCGCCGAAGGTGTCGCAAATCAGGGCTACGGCGACGACGACCTAGGGCAAAGGGCGGACAGTGGTGTAGAGGTGGCGACACGCGGCGGTAGCCCGGCCCTAGGGGTTTTCCGGCCAGGGGAACACGATCCCGTCGTCAGAATGGTGGTCCGATGGCGGGGGGATGCCGAAACGCGGTGGCGACGGTGCGGGAGGCCAACCGTCAGGGGCAGAGCCGGCGGCGTATTCCGGCGATCAAGGGGTGGATTCGGGGACACCTTAGCCCTGCGAGTTCAGTGACGGTGGCCAAACGGCGATCCAACGCCGGTGTTGAGAGATACCGGCGCTGAAAGTATCGCCGCGCAGGGCAGTAGCGGCCGACGGTGCTGCAGCGGTTTCCGGCGGTGGTTGGGTGGGGACGGGGGTTATGGAGGATGGCGACCACGATGGTGATGAGGCGCCGGGCTGAAAACGCCGGCAGCGGCGAGTTCGCCGGTGACGTCTTTTCGGGGCTGACGAGAGCGGCGGCTGGGGGCGGTTTCCGGCGACGGGGCTCGGTGTAGGGGGGGGTTTTCGGGGATGGCGAGTCGAGTGACGGTGGCAGATTGGCCGTCCGGCGTCTGGATCCGCCGGAACAGCAGTGGCAGTGACGAGCGGCGTGAAATCGCCAAGGGGCTGGAGAGCGTTTGGCTGGGCGCGAATGGTTTGGTTTAGGGTTTAGGGTTTAGGGTTTAGGGTTTAGGGTTTAGGGTTTAGGGTTTAGGGTTTAGGGTTAGGGTTTAGGGTTTAGGGTTTAGGGTTTAGGGTTTAGGGTTTAGGGTTTAGGGTTTAGGGTTTAGGGTTTTTTTTTTTTTTTTTTTTTTTGGCTGGGCTCAAAGAGCTGCCTACGTACCCCAACGGGATCAAGCCATACGTAGTTCTGCAAAGTTCGGTACAAGTGCTGCGAATGTAAATAAAGAGTGTAAGCAAATAAAAGCTAACGGAAGCGAAAGCACGGGAGGCCCGCCGCGTCAGCATGGATGAGGCCACGGGTCCTCGCAGGGATGTCCGCCGGCTCAAGGATCCGCATGTAAGGAAGGGCAACAGAGGTGTTCGCCAAGTTGTCCGCCACTTTATTGCCCTCGCGGAAAATATGAGAGATCCTCCACTCGATGCTGCGAAGCTGTAGGCGCAGGCGGTGGAGACAAGGCTGGAGAGTCCAGTGTCCCGTCGAGGAGGAGATGAGAGAGATACTGCTGGCCGAGTCCGTCTCGATCCAGAGAGGGAGGAGGCCGCGGGCAACCGCCAGGTCCACTCCAGATCGAATCGCCTGCAGTTCGGCCAAAGTGTTCGTCGTATCCGAGAGGGGAACTTGGAATGCCACAAGTGGGGCGCCGGTGGCATCCCGAAAGACGCCCGCGGCTCCAGCGGCGCCTGGATTCCCGAGCGATGCCCCATCGGTATTGAGTTTGAACCAGCCTGGAGACGGGGCTTCCCAGCGTATCATGACCGGCGGCCGAAGAACCGGAGGTGGGAGGCGAAGGCCGAGACTAGAGGCTAGGTGCACCTCCCCAGGCCAGTGCTGACGCTGAAGGAGGCCAGCACGGCCTAAGACCTGCAAATGCGAGTGAATACGCCAAATAATCCTGTCAGATGAGATCTGGATACCTCGGTGTTTGGCGTCATTCCGTGCCGTCCAAAGAAACCAGAAGGCCAGGAGCGGTATATAAGTACGGATACTCCGCGCATGTGGGGAGGACAGACGCCAAGCGGAAACCATCAGGTGGGGCGCATGTGTCCGCGGAATTTGGATATGAAATAGATCGGCAAGATGGCGCCACACGCGCTGGGCAGCTGCCGACGAGAAGAATAAGTGCTCGATCGTCTCAGACTCCCGACAGCACTGGCAGCAAGAGACAATAGGGAGGCCCATCTTCCGTAAGGCCTCATCGACGGGTATCCGACGGCGAAATAAACGCCATAGGAATACCGACATTGTAGGAGTAAGAAGCGGCGACCACAAGCTGCAAGAGAGCCAGCTCCGTGCTCCAGCTGTTCGGCTCATCTCCCATGCTGAGGTTGTAGAGAAAGTACCTGTGGTCGAGGCCTTCCAGATCGGCTGATCCGCAATCTGGAGATCAGAAGGAATCGCCGAGACCTGCTGAACAAGGGTTTCAGGGAGGTAAGCTCGGAGGCGCGGCAAGTCCCACGTCCCATTAACCCACATCTCTTTCACCCGTATCGGCGGAGGGCGGTCCTGGCGGTCAGCGCATAGCGGACGATCTCCACACCAAATATCATACCAGAAGAAGCAGTCCCCGCGCCCCAAATTCCAAGTGATCTGAGTCTGTGCCTCATCTCGAACCTGGCAGAGACGCTTCCAAACCGGGCTGTCGTAGCTCCTGCAGGGTGCAAGTCCTGGAAAGGAAGTCCGAAAATATTTCTGTTGAAGCGCGCGAGCCCAAAGGGAGGAGCCATCTCTGAGTCGCCACCATAGTTTAAACGAGAAGGCCCGAACCGTATCGGCCAGGCGACGAATGCCAAGCCCACCCTCCTCCTGTGGCCGTGCAATATCCGCCCAGGAGATCCAATGGCGGCGGCGGTGCCCGTGATAAGAACCCCAGAAAAAACGAGCAAATAGTTGCTCCACAGAGTGAAGTACCGCCTGGGGGGGGCAAAGTACCTGCAGCAGATAGAGGGGGAGCGAGAACAAAGTGCTCCTGATTAACTGTAATCGACCCCCGTGAGATAGAACCGACCGATCCCAACGCTGCAGATAACGACGGAGTTTTCCAAGGAGTTCCTCATAAAGAATATTGCGCCGATTGCCCACATAGAGGGGCGCGCCAAGATATGTAAGAGGGAGTTCAGCTGCGCCAAAACCAGTCACCGATTGAAGCTGTCGTTGAACACTCTCCGGGCACTGGCGGCTGAAAACAAGCTGGCTTTTCTGACAGTTCACCTTCTGGCCAGTAATCCGTGCGTAAGTCGTCAGAAAGTCGGTCAGAAGGCTGATGCGATTGCCACAGGTATTAGCGAATATGAGGACATCATCCGCATATGCAAGGTGCGTCAGCCGGAACCGACCACGACACCGATAGTACAGATCCGAAAAACGGCTGTAGAGGCGCTCCAATCCTCGTGATAAGAGATCTGCAGCCAAGACAAAAAGGGTCGGGGACAAGGGGTCTCCCTGCCTAAGGCCTCGCGAGGAGGGGAAGAAACCACCCAAGTCCCCATTCACAAGGATCGAGTACCACGCATGCTCAACACAGTTCATAATCAAAGTGATGAAGTGAGCCGGGAAACCGAACCTGGAAAGGGCGTGCCGCAAGAACCGCCATGACACCCGATCGTACGCCTTGTTAAGGTCCAATTTCAGCAATAAATTGTGCGAGTCCCCCCTCAGATTAAGATCATGGACCATCTCCGATGCTAACAGGATATTGTCCGCAATCGCGCGGCCTTTGACAAAGCCGCTCTGATGCGGCGATAGAAGCTGCGGCAGTAGAGGGCTAAGGCGCGTGGTGAGTAGCTTTGTGAAGATCTTACTGCTGACATTACAGAGGCTGATAGGCCGATAATCAGCCCATGCAAGTGGCCCCTCCTTCTTGGGGATAAGTACAAGAGTCGTCGCTGTATAAAACTTCAGGAGGGGGGCTCCCGAAAAGAAATCCAGTACAGCATCAAACACATCCTCCCGGATGATCTCCCAACATTTCTGGTAGAAGGCGGCAGAGAAGCCATCGGGGCCAGCCGCACTATCTTGATCAATCGAGAAGACCACAGCACGAATCTCCGCAAGTGTAGGCGGTTCGAGCAACCGAGTGCACTCGGCCGGCGGAACCTGGGGTGGTGGGTCTGCCAAGGCATCCATTTCCGATGTGTCGGCATCATCAGGCTGTCCCAACATCCCAGAGAAATAGGTAATGGCTGACTGCTTAATATCTGAGTGATCAGTGAGGGTGCGAGCACCGTCAGCCATCGAGAAGATTGTCGCCCGCCGGCGTCGTTCCTTCACCATGGAATGGAACATACGGGAGTTCCGTTCTCCCTCGACCGCCCACCGACAGGCTGCTTTCTGTTTCCAGAAAGCCTCCTCCAGTGCAATCGCATGCGTCAAAGCCGCAGCGCTACGCTGACGGCGGAGGAGGTTGGCGTCAGAGGGATCCCGATCGAACTCCGCTTCACACTCCTCTGCGTCTTTTTCTGCTGCTGCCAATACCTGAAAAACATTCCCAAATACCTGTTTGTTCCACCACTTCAGAGCCTGCTTGAGTCGTCCAAGTTTCAGTCGCAGGTTGAGGAGACCGGTGGTGCCCGTCGGGACAGCCCAACTCTGGCGGACGTGGTCCTGAAAAGTGTGGTGTCTGGTCCACATGTTCTGAAACCGGAATGCAGAGGCAAGGCGGTGTCGTTCATGCGAGAATCGGACCAAGAGCGGGGCGTGGTCCGAATGCATCCGCGGGAGGTGTCTGACACGAGTCGTCTCAGCGAAATCCTCCCAGGCAGTGTTGTAGAGAATGCGGTCGAGGCGCTCCCAAACTCGCCGATTTGTCCATGTATGGGGGGAGCCTTCAAAACCGGCATCAATAAGATTCGCATCAAGGATAGCCGCTGAGAAATCCTGAATAGAGCGCAACTTAGGGCGACCTGGGCCCTTCCGTTCAGATATGTCGGCGATGGCATTAAAGTCGCCACCGATAAGCCAAGGAGACCCCAATGACGAGGCCGCTGTGTCCTGTAGGAAAGACCAGAGGGCACGGCGCTGGGTGACAGAACATCGCGCATAGATCCCAGATAGGAAAAAGGGCCGGCGGTGCTGCGGAGACGAAACCTGCACATGAAGACACTGATCGATCTCCGAAATAGGCTCCAGTTTATAGGAGTCATCAGCAAGAATCCAGATAGAATTGACCGCGTTAGTAAGCATCTGGGAGAAGCCAAAACGCCGGCAAAAGAAAGCAACATCCGCAAAAACCATAGGCTCCAGAAGAATAAGAATGCGGATACGGTGCTGCTTGCAGAGCCAATGTACCTCTCGTTGAGCTCGGGGGTTGCCAACTCCGCGCACATTCCAAACCAAAAGGGAGGTGTCTGTCATCGGGAACTGGCAGAAGGGCGACGAGAGGCACTTACTTGCTGACGGGAGATGCTGCGGGTGATCGGTCTAGAGAAGGCCGGCGGCAGAGCCTGTGGCCGGTCATCTGACACTGTCTCCAAAGATCCGCTGAGAGACGGAGGTTCAGCGGCCTGGTTTAAAACGCACACCCCCCTGCTCGGATGCGACTCCGTCGACAGAGCGACAACAGGGAGCGGTTCCGATGAAGTCCGCAGGAGGGGTGGGTTCGGACCAGATTCAGGGAGGAGCTCTGTCCCTGTAATTGCATCAGCAGGTAGATCACCAGAGTGAAAATCAGTGGTACCTCTCGGAGAAAGAGATAGTGAATCGAGGAGAGGCGGTTGGCCATCCTTAATAAGGGGCGAGTCACCATCCGAGTCCTCGGCGAAGGTGGCTTGTAGTGCAGAGTCCTCGTCCCGCTGGGTGTCCGAGGAAGGGGAACCAGTAGCCGATAGGCATGTGTCCACTGAAAGATCACGTCGATCGCGGATAGGGGATGCAGGAGGTTCAGAGAGCAGCACTGCCTTCCCCTTATCCAGGCCATGACCAGAGGGGAGTCCCCAAATTGCCAAGGATTGAGCAGGAGGAGGCGACACAGGCTCCGGCGGCACCTGCATATCATCAGCAAGCAGTGGTAAAGGCGACGAGGGTACCTGAGTGGCCAATAGGGGCTGCGGAAGGAGACCAAGGGCCGAGGCGGTGGCAGGAGTCGCTGGAGTGGGACTCAGCCGACAGTCATCCAGAGGGGAGGCAGGACTGTCAATCGGAGGCTCAGCTGTAGTCTGTCCGGCCAGAGGGCGGGCCAGCGAGGTTTCCGAAGGCGCCAGAAAGTCCCCAAAGGTAACTCGAACACCAGAAGTAAGCAGCATCGCGGAGGCATCCCCCCGTGAGTGGGCAAAGGTCACCCGAGGAGGGGCGTGGGGGCGATGATCCTCCGCAGGGCCGCTGAGATGCGCCGGTGTGAGCTGCAGTGACTTCTCGGGCGTCTGTGATGGTTTAGGGTTTAGGGTTTAGGGTTTAGGGTTTAGGGTTTAGGGTTTAGGGTTTAGGGTTTAGGGTTTAGGGTTTAGGGTTTAGGGTTTAGGGTTTAGGGGTTTAGGGTTTAGGGTTTAGGGTTTAGGGTTTAGGGTTTAGGGGTTAGGGTTTTTTTTTTTTTTTTTTTTTTTTTTTTTTTTTTTTTTTTTACTATATAGCAGTGGCTGAACCCAAAGTGGGCTGCCTACGTACCCGAACGGGATCAAGCCATACGTAGTTCTTAGTAGAGCTACATAGTCCAAGAAAACAAACATGCATGACAGGCCTAGGTAATCAAAGTATCAACACCAATCAACACTAAGCCAATCAAGCTAAGAGTAAGTAACGTCATACCAATACGAGGCCTACACCCGGAAACGGAAGCCCGGAAGTCCGTCAGCATCCGCTCGAAGGAGGCCTCTAGTCGCCCGAGGGAGATCCATCGGAAGAAGTATCCGCTCCGTCGGAAGGGAGACCGCCGTCGTCGCTAAAATATCCGCAACTCGGTTCCCCTCCCGATAAATGTGCGAGATCCTCCAAGTCGTATCCCGTAAGCGCATGCGAAGAGTAAGAAGACACCTCTGAAGCGACCAATGACTCATCGAGGAGGAGATCAGAGAAATACATGCCGTCGAGTCTGTCTCGATCCACAACGGCACCAATCCTCGATCAATCGCAATCCCAACTCCCTTCTGAATCGCTGTCAGCTCTGCCAGAGTGTTCGTCGCGTGTGAAATCGGAACCTGATATGCGACGATCACTGCTCCAGTCGAATCCCGGATAAGACCGGCCGCTCCTGCCGCCCCGGGATTGCCAAGCGAAGCACCATCGGTGTTAAGCTTGAACCATCCCGGGGACGGTGCCTCCCAACGCACCATAATCGGAGGTCGAGGGACCGGAGGGGGATATCGAAATCCAAGCCCATCAGCAATATGGAGATCGCCCTCCCAATGTCGACGCAGAAGGACCCTAGCCCGCCATAGGGTCTGTAAATGCGCATGAATCCGCCAAATGATCCTCTCGGAAGACACTCGAAGCCCCCTGTGCTTCGCGTCATTCCGAGCTGTCCAAATGAACCAGAATACCAATAATGGAACATACGCCCTAATACTCTGAGAACGCATCGAAGAGAGTCTCCATGATGACACCAACAAGTGCGGGGTGTGTGTCTCCGGCAACGATATCCCAAATAATGCTGCAAAGTGCCCCCAGACTCTCATGGCAACTCCCGAATCAATAAAGACATGTGAGATAGTCTCTATCTCCGCATGACAACAGTGGCAGCGCGATACAATCGGAATCCCATAGTGCTGAAGGATCTCATCCATCGGTATACGCCGCCGAAACAGTCTCCACAGAAAGACCGACATCGTCGGGGTCAGGATCCGCGACCATAGTAAACCCGAAAGCCAACTCTGTACCCCTGTGTCTCGACAAAGCTCCCAAGCTGAGGAGGTAGTAAATGTACCGGATGCCGAAGCCATCCAACTCATCCGATCCTCTGTCAACCTGTCGAAGGGGATCTCAATAACACGCTGTACTAAAGCCTCCGGAAGATAAGCACGTAGTCGCCCAATATCCCACGACCCCTCTGTCCACATATCTCGGACCAGTATCGACGGAGGCGGCCGGCTGTCTCCCCGGAAGGTCGAAAGGGGCTGCTCCCCGAACCATCTGTCCTCCCAAAAGAAACACTCCCCTCGACCTAGCGTCCAGAATATCTGCAACTGGACCTCCTCCCTAACACGGCACAAGCGCTTCCACACCGGGCTGTCGTATATCCGACAAGGGGCTCTCCCCGGGAAGGAATTGCGAAAGTACTTGTGCCGCATCGCCTGCGCCCATAATGAGGAACCCTCCCGAAGCTTCCACCAAAGCTTCATAGAGAAGGCATGAACCAAATCCGATAGTCGCCTAACTCCCAATCCACCCTCATCCTGCGGGCGTGCCGCATCTGTCCACGAAATCCAATGACGCTGGCGATGACCATGATACGACCCCCAAAAGAAACGCGCGCAGATCTGCTCAACCTCATGAAGGATCGACTGCGGAGGATGCAGGACCTGAAGTAAGTATAGTGGTAGGGATAAGAGTGTGCTCCGGATAAGCTGTAATCGACCTCCATGTGATAGTACAGCCCGGTCCCAGCCGCTCAAATACCTCCGAAGCTTCCCCAGAAGCCCCTCATACAATATGCTCCTCTGATTCCCCACATAGAGGGGCGCACCAAGGTAAGTAAGGGGTAGGTCAGCCACTCTGAAGCCCGTGACTGACTGAAGCTGCTCCCGGACCTCCCCCGGGCATCGTCGACTAAAAACAATCGAGCTCTTCTGACAATTGACCTTTTGGCCGGTGATCCTCGCATAATCGGCCAAAAAAGTCGTCAAAGAGCTCATCTGCTCCCCACAGGCACTCGCAAATATCAGCACATCATCGGCATATGCTAAGTGAGACAACCGAAACCCTCCTCTACACCGAAAGTAAAGCTCCGGATATCCCTGGTAAAGACGCTCCAAACCCCTCGACAGCAGGTCCGCCGCAAGCACAAATAAAGTAGGCGACAACGGGTCTCCCTGCCGGACCCCCCTGGAGGATTTAAAAAATCCCCCAAGGTCTCCGTTAATCAAAACGGAGTAGTAAGCATGCTCTACACAATGCATCACCAATGTAATAAACGCCTCCGCAAAACCGAACCTCAACAAGGCATGTCTCAAAAAACTCCAAGACACCCGATCATATGCCTTATTAAGGTCCAGTTTCAGAAGCACGTTGTGCGACGTGCCTCTAAGGTTCAAGTCATGAACCATCTCAGATGCCATCAGAATGTTATCCGCAATCGCACGCCCCTTCACAAATCCGCTCTGATGCGGTGAAAGGAGGCGCGGTAGTAAAGTCCCAAGGCGCACCGTGAGCAACTTCGTGATGATCTTGTTGCTCACGTTGCACAGGCTAATCGGCCGATAATCAGCCCAAGACTCTGGGGCATCCCTCTTCGGGATGAGGACAATGGTGGTGGCCGTATAAAACTTCGGGAGCGGGGTCCCCGAAAAGAAATCCAATACAGCTGCTAACACATCCGGACCAACAATCTCCCAACAAGCTCTGTAAAAAGCTGCCGAGTATCCATCCGGACCTGCCACACTATCCGGATCTATCGAGAATACTGCCTCCCGAACCTCTGCCAACGTCGGTGGCGCTAAAAGCCGCCGGTTCTCCTCCGGGGGAACCTGCGGCGGCATATCCGCCAAATCATCCATACCCGAGGTATCTGCGTCATCCATCTCCCCGAACATCGAGGCAAAGTAAGATACGGCCGATGCCTTGATGTCCGAGTGCTCCGTAAGCTCCCTGTCACCATCTCGCATGTAAAATATAGAAGCCCGTCGACGGCGCTCCCGGACCATCGAGTGAAACATCCGGGAGTTCCTCTCCCCATCGACGGCCCATCTACACGCGGCCTTCTGCCGCCAAAAAGCCTCCTCCAGCGCAATGGCATGTGTCAAAGCTGCCGCACTACGCTGTCGGCGCATCAAAGTAGCCTCCGAGGGATCTCTGTCATACTCAGCCTCACACTCTGCAGCCTCCCTCTCGGCCTCCGCCAACAAATGAAACACATCGCCAAACACATGACGATTCCACCACCTCAATAACCGCTTGAGCCTCCCTAGCTTCAAGCGTAGGTTGAGAAGCCCTGACACTCCAGTAGGAACCTCCCAACTCTCCCGAACTCTGTCCAGAAATGAGTGATGGCGAATCCACATGCTCTGGAATCGAAATGCTGACGAAACTCGATGTCGCTCATGTGAGACCTGAACCAGAAGGGGCGCGTGATCCGAACACATCCGCGGAAGGTGCCGAACCCGTGTGGTCTCCGCAAACTCCTCCCACGAACGGCTATAAAGTATCCGATCCAAGCGCTTCCACACCCGCCGGTTCGTCCAGGTAAACTGAGGACCCTCAAAACCGGCATCTATCAATCCAGCATCAAGGAGAGCGCCCGAAAAATCCTGAATCGATCGCAGCCGCGGCCGTCCTGGGCCCTCCCTCTCCGATATATCTGCGATGGCATTAAAGTCGCCACCGACTATCCAAGGAACCCCAACAGCTGAGACTGCAGTCTCCTCCAAGAATCCCCATATCTCCCGACGCCTGACAACACTACATCTCCCATAAACCCCTGTCAGCAGAAGGGGTCGACGAATCTGTGGTGACGATAACTGCACATGAATCCACTGATCGTCACTCGCAACCATCTGACACTGGAATGAACTATCGACAAACAACCAAATCGTGTTCGCCTCATTCCCTATCATATGAGCAAATCCGAGGCGACGACAGAAGTACTCTGGCGCCGCCTCGACCATAGGCTCCAATAGGAGCAGTATGCGCACCCGATGCGCTCGACACAAGTAATGAATCTCCCGCTGGGCCCGGGGGTTCCCAGCACCCCGAACGTTCCAAACTAAAAGTGAAAAATCAGTCATAGGAACGTGGCGACGGACGAACGCGCCTGAAGGCGGGCAATACTACGAGTGATGCGGCGGCTCACCTCAGGGAGTGGCGGTCTGCTCTGTGCACTGACTCCCGAAGGAACCTCAGACTCCTCCCTCTCTGGGGAACCAATCATCCCCTCAGGCTCCACCATCAAAGGGGTCAAGACAGGGGGCGGCTCTGATGTAACCCGACAAGACTGTCGAAGATCATCTATCTCCGATGAAGGCCCAGAACTCTCCCGAGACAGGACTCCTGAAACAAAGCTCCCATCCCCACGAGGAGAAAGAGCTAATACATCGAACAAGGAAGGCGGGGAACTGTCCTCAATAAGCGGCGATCCATCCAAATCCAAAGATGGAGAATGCGGAGAATGCACCTCTCTGCTATCCAGTCGGCCGGGAGGCTCTAGAACATCCTCAGGGCGAGGGGACAACTCCCCCTGTAAAAAATCAGTACCCCCATCGGGAGCACACAGGGTATCCCTCTCCAATAAGGATCCAGAACTCTCCCTCAATACAGTACTCCAATCTCTGCAGGGGGAACCACACAAGGATGGCGGGGTACCATCCTTGAGAAGTGGTGAATCCTCCGACACAATGTCAAATGACGAGGAACTCTCATCCCGACTAGGGCCAAATCTGTACGATGTCTCTGGGATATCCTCAGCTATCACTACCTTCCCTCTGTCCCGACGGGAAGGCAGTGTCTCCTGAACCACAGGGCTCTCTATCATCATGGAGCCCGAATCCCGATCCACCTCCACTGACACAGGCGGAGTCACATCAATCAACTGATCCTGGAGAACGATAGGGGTAGCAGGGGGATCAACAATGCAAGCACCCAGAGCAGTAGTCCGACCGCCAGGCAGTAAGGTCCTCCTAGCAGTATCCGAATCCAATCTGTCCTCCGGAACAGTAACCCTCTCAATAGAGCCCTCTGAATCTAATCTAACACTCGGAGCAGTAACTCGAATGCCCGACGAAAGGACCCTCTCAACTACTGATGCGCTAGCCTCCGGAACAGTGACCCGAATGCCTGACGTAAGAACTCTCTCAACCCCTGTCTGGCCCTGTCGACGTCTCCGCTGCCTACGCCTCCGTCTCCTACGGCCTGTCGGCGCAGCCGCAGCCGCAGAAACATCCCTCCCCTCGATAGGAGGTACAATCTGCTCCTCAATAGGAGGCACAACCCGCTCCTCAATAGGAGGCGCCATCTCCGCCGGTTGGGGACCTCTCCTAGCCTCCATCGCTACCCGAGAAGGTCCCAACCGACGGCAATCAACAAATGTATGCCCCAACGTATGACAAGAGACGCAGTAACGAGGGAGCCTCTCGTACATCACCTTCTGCTCTATCCGGGCACCCCCCAAATCTATCAAAAATCTGTCAACCAACGGCTGTCAACCCGATATGTTGTTTGCGATTGCCTCGAGGCTAGGGACGCCTTTGACAGTTGATGCCCCGACAGCTCGGAGGGACAGATGTTCTCATGCACGAGTCTGCATTGAGATTGATGTGTTTAGGGTTTAGGGTTTAGGGTTTAGGGTTTAGGGTTTAGGGTTTAGGGTTTAGGGTTTAGGGTTTAGGGTTTAGGGTTTAGGGTTTAGGGTTTAGGGTTTAGGGTTTAGGGTTTAGGGTTTAGGGTTTAGGGTTTAGGGTTTAGGGTTTA
>NW_026137551.1:27500-35000 GCF_009805555.1 Andrographis paniculata | reverse complement strand
CCGCCGCTGTAAAAAGAGCACCCGAGAGAGGCTTGTGATTCTAAACCCCCTAGGAGATAGAAGAACTCCCACGGAAAAGGATCGACATCACTCTTTTTCTCTTCTAATGCTTTTCTTTCGCTTCATTGCTTAGTAATAAAGTAAATAAAGGCTCTAAAAGAAGTATAACAAGGCTTCGAAGGCAGGTCTTCATGTTGACTCGGAATCTACTCCTCCGCGTTGGGTAGTTTACCCAACCAATCAATCCGAAAAGTCAGCTCGATCAACTAGCGCTTTCTTCGATCCTTCTTGTTTTAAGACTGCCCGAGTTTCAGTCAAAGCTTAGGTTCTTCTTTCCCCGGTCCTTAAGGAAGGTTGTACGCGTAGGAGCTTTACTTCTTGGCTTTCTAGTCGTTGGCTTAAGGCGATTACGTAGATTCCATTCCTTAATCGCCCTAGCTTTTTTAGCTTCCTATCCCGAAATCAGTACCTAATGCGTACCTCTTGAGTTAGGAATTGATCTATTAGCGAGTCCGAACCTATTAGTAGGTCTTCTTTTCAGTCGGTGCTAACTCAAAAAGTTCGTCTATTTTTTTTCTTCAGTTAGTGAGCAAGCATAGGAGCGAAGCAAAGCAATCTGGTCGTAGGTCGGGGTTAGCAGACTCAAGATCGGAAAAAAGAAGTGAACCTACGGCTAGAGGAAGGAAAGAGTCAAGTGAGCTTGAAGCAAGAAGGGCAGTGAGTTCAGTTCCCACGTCTGGGGCTTAAGAGTTGAGTAGGGCTCGAGGTTCTTGAAATAAGTAGAGCTGCTCCTGCTGTTCCAGGGAGAACATTCGTTTTCGAATCCGTTCTCAAAAGCAAGATCTATGATCAACTTGCTCTTTCTCATAGATCACTAGCACGAGGAAAGTGATTGCACTGCCTACTGGTGCTGAGGGGTTAGAGAATCGAACTCTGGCTCTAAGAGTGAGGCTGCCAAAGCCACATATGCAAGCAAACTACGGGGACAAACCGCAGCCGAACAAACTCAATTCTGGTCATAAGAGACGGTAGTTGAGACAGGCTACGCCTCTGATGATGACCCTTTCATTGATGATAGCGAAGAGAAATGAATAGGTTCTCATGGGGAAATTTGAGTGATAAAAGGATTTCGAGTACAGTCAATCCCTGCGCATTTCCTCTACCTTATGTGGAAGCAGATTAGGGAGACATGGCTGTCAGACAAGGATACCTTTGGCTAGGGACACCTGAAACCAAGATCTATAATGGTTCAAGGGATGGTAGGGAGCTCTTGTGAATGGAGGGTTGAATAGTCAGTTGACAAGGCTACTTTCGAGTGAGTAGGTTTATTAGTGACTCTCAGTCAATCATTACTAAGGCGCAGGGATTGCTCTTGGATTTTTTGCACTTTATAGCTAAGCCAGATTGATTCTTATTTCATTGATAGAACCCTGCTAGTTCAATCCTCACTTTCCATTCCTAGGGTTATTGAATACTTTACTTGCTTGCTATTGCTAGTTCAATCGTCAGCTCTTGCTTAGTCATTGGACTATATCTCCATTTGAGGGAAACTTTCTAAACACTACTGCATTTCGGAATTCATCCTTTCCTTCGCCCGATTCTCTCCCTCGTCCTAACGGTTCCTCATCTCTCATGTGGATTTGATTTGGCGACTGCTCTATCTAATCTATAGTTAGGGAATGAGCTGACGACCATGCGTCACCCGTGGGTCTGCTTTTAGAATGGCCTACTTAGCGCCTTTAGTTTTCCATTAAGGCGGTGGTTTACCTTTAGGTTTGTTGCCTTTCCCTTTGCAACTTCCTGGGCGTTCATACTTACTTCTGTAGTCTTTCTCGCTTCCGAGGAAATCAGAAAGTCATGAAATGTTCACTTATTCCCCTGTTTCCGTCTCTTTATTACCAGCAAAACTCACGGGGACGGTTGGCTCCGTACCGGCTGAGGGCATTAGCACTCGACTGATAGGGATTCCAAGCTAATCTATCCGAGGCCATCAATGTATCTCTTGTCTCGGATTCAGTCTGATTTTCCGGATCCTAGGCTTTCCACCCGGTTGAGAGATGCGATGAGCCAAGCGCGTGCAGTTGGGGGACATGGGATTTGACCCGGAACAACGGAGGGGTGAGCTTGCAGAAATTGAGGCGCCAGGATCAGACGATCGATCTAGTGGCATTGTTTTATCGTCTTCGTCTTCCAAAAATTCTGTAATTGAAAAAAATGATGGTATGTTCCTATTCAGGTATAATATAAGCATAAGGAATTTGATCCGTTTGGTTAATACAACACCGACCATATTGGTCTACACTAATACATTGATCCCCACCCGCCATAATGATGGGTGCGCTATGTCTACAAGCACGTTCTGCGGTAAACGCATGAAAGTTGCATTCATGCAAAATCTGAACTAGTTCATTATAAGGTTCATTGCGTAGATTAGAAATAGGTATAATTATTTCACTACAAAAGCGTACATATTGAAAATGAGGCATCCTTTCTTCAATCTTTTTATCAATATCGTCAATCATTATATTGAACAGAACATCGGAAATATATTTCACAGGAGGAATACCAGTAGATAGACTCATCAATTTAATCTCCTTACCAGATTCATCTTCTTTATAAAGACTTGCATGAATATAACCTGATAACAATTTCACAGCATAATCATGATTATGAAGAAGTGGGGCAACCTTATGAAGAAGTCGAGATCTGGTCGTAGAAGAGCCCTGTGCTTTTACTTGACTTGATTTTGATTTTAGCTCTTTTGAAGCTTTTGAATCAGCTGTGAAGTCTCTTTGCAGTCCGTAAAGTGGAATTTGACCTATGTCCCCCTCAAATGTAAGCTCGTTCCTCACTCGTGCCATACGTGGGGTTATTCAATGAGCGAAGAACAATAAGGGCCAGCCGGACTCTACCTGCCGGGCCTGTGTATTCGGGAACCTCCGGGGAAATACAGTTATAAGTGCGAATAAGTGCGAACAGGCTCATCACTCTAATGTCTCGCCCAGGTCGAAAGGGTTCTAAGCCTTTCCCCTTCCTTAGCTACTGACGACAGAATGGTTGGCACATTATTAAGAATTCCAGGTGATATGAACGATACGCTAGTTCGGGTCTTGAAAATCCTTTATTCAATGTCCAGAGAGTGACTCTTTCCTGCTTCCGATGGCAACTGGCTTGGAAGTGGACTTGATTGATTGTCTTCCCCATATGAGACGAGGGGAATCTTCGGTAGGAGTATCTAAGAGATGTTCTAAGAGACTATTAAGAGCCACAATCACAGGGATATATTACCTGAGGATGGTTACTACAGATCCCTTCTATATATATATATTTATAGCTACCTTTAAAAGAAATCCTATATCGGGAGAAATTAGGGCTGCTGGTTTTAAGCACAATGGAGCAGGGGACAACATAGACCATAGACCGAAAAAGAGTAGAAGAAGAAGAGAAGTAAGAACAACGAAGCGAGTGTCTCTCATGTAAGAATATTGTAAGGCTTCCCCAAGGCAAAAAGAATTCTAGAAGTTTCTCTGATACTTAAAACACCTGATAGACCTGGAGCTGGCAATCGCAGCAAGGGAGTGCGTTGCCTTCTTCAGATGGAAATGATCTCTGGGAAGATTGGTGTGGCTCGTCAAGTAAAAATCTCCTTTCCCAACTGCTTTATCGAGCCTGCTCTCCAGGATCCTAATTCCATCCTCAGGCTATGACTCACTTCGTCCCTCACTAAGATCTGTCGTATATAATAGGAATAGATTCAGTCTGGACAGCTGTTTAAAGAAAGGGATCCGTCTTCCTTCCATTCTTCGGAGCACCTAGCAAGGCCAGTGAAATGAGTCAATTTGGATTGTTTGTTTTGTTTGTTTTTATTTTAATAGGAAGAGTGATTTCGTAAATGCGAGGTACCGGGGGGCTTCCAGGCCGACGGAAATACAAGTCATGAACGATAGCGAAGCCAAGCCGGATAGGCTTTTTTATGTCGAAAGCCCCAAAACTTTCTATCTTATAACAGACAACTAACGCAAGCCTACTCAACTAATTTCATAAGTCAAGGCCTGTTCGCATCGCAAACTAATAGAAAAAAACAACTACTAGACGTCACTATACGTTGAGTGCTCCTTGTTGTTCGGATCTTGACCGGATCCGAGCTTCCCAAGCTCTATGCTGTTGGGGAATTCTGCAAGGGTCTTACCGCCTTCTTGATTGACTCTATTTGAGTCTTTGGAGTACTTTGGGATTATATTCCGCGCCGAGGATTTGTGCTTGTGGGCCGGGGTGAATATTGCAGACCAGCGGATCAGGTGGTCGACAATTGTTCGGACTTGGTAAAGGTTGTCGCGGCACCTGTAGTAGGACAGAGGACTTATCGCGATGCCCGCGGACCAATTTACGATGTCTCCGTCGCTGACGTTCGTCAAGCAGGCGACGTGGATTGGCCAGGGTCTTCTTCGGCTAATGAGACCTCGATCCCGAAGCCTTCGGAGTATCTTTTTGATAGGCGCCTCCATTTGTATGGGGAATTCGCTGCTGATAGATCTCGCCCAGTGCCCCCCTCCTTCCCCCGCCGCCTTCCGACCCGCGGGAGTATACAATGAGAACTTCCGGGCATGAGTGCTCGATCGTGAGACTGCCTGTTGAACGTCCGATGGCACCTTGCTCCGACCTGAGCTATGCAACATATAGATCCCCCTTGATCCTTGCCGGATGTGCTTGACGGTCCCCCATAATACGCTCACTTGGGGACTTCTTACTCCAGCTGTTCCAAGAGTCTCCGCTAGTTGAACCGCGTCCAGTAGACTCCCTGTTCCGCTCATCCCCTTTGTCAGCTCTTTGATCGGGATACTATTACCGAGGTTCCTAAACTTTCCATGGATGGCCGAGCGTAGGTGGCAAGCAGTTATATGGATACGGTGCTTTACCCGTAGACGCTTCTCCAGCTCTCGCAAGAATTGTATGGGAGTCGTCCTCGGAGGGACTTCCCGAATGACCGTACCGAGGAATTCTACCGTACTCCGTGCAGCTAGTGTTGTTGATCCTGCAGAGTCTACCCAAAGGTTCAGGCCGGATTGTAGAAAGTGGTTGATACATTTTTGTATTTCTATGATAAGCTCTACGGCACCCACGATTCCCAGTAGTAAGTAGTCGGCATATCGCGCGTAACAAATCCTTATGTTGGAATGGGTTTTTAAGGGGGCCAGCTTACGGGCCAGGCCTCTCTCTGACCTGATAACTAGTATCGCCTCCCCGCCCAGCTCTATCAGCAGGCCCTTTCTTTTGCAAGACTTAAAAAACTCTCTCATGGCCCAATTATTATTACAGCGTTCTCTACCATAGAATTCGGCCTTCGGGGTCAACCCGGCGGCTTCTATGAGGAAGGCGGCGCAAAGGAGGCTCGAGGGTTTGTTAAGGAAGGCGGCAAGGGCCGACGAAGGGGGGAAAACGAAAGGCCTTTTCTGGTCCCCCCTGAGCCGGGGGGTGCTTGTGGGGGGGGTGTGCCACGACGAAACAAGGGAATTCAAGGCCGCTTTGCGTTGGATGCTCTTTACCCTCCCCACAATGATGGCTCTGTTGTCTTGGGGAGCGTTGAAGCTTGCTTCTTCTCCAGAGTTATCTTGGTCATCAATACGACCTGTCCTTAATAGAACCGATCGAATTCTCTGAACAATCGGAATTTCGTACTTCTGCCGGATCCTCCCTATGTCCTGATCGAGCTTGTGTAGGTAGATGTTGCCTGGTAGGACCGATAGTAATACACTGTGTGGGACGGAGTAAGGGCCCTTCTCACCTCCTACGAGTCGTCCGGCGGAAAAGACTTTTTGAATGGAGTAAAAGAACTTGGGATCGTCGATCTCTTCCTTAAAGATTGAGATGAGTCGATGTCGGTCGATGGTGTGAAAAGACTTCCTGATGTCGAATTCCAAAAACCAGCGAGAGGTTCCCCACTCTTCTTTGATCCGTCTTAGGACCGAGTGGCAGCCTCGACCCGAGCGGAAGTGCGATGTGTCTGGAAACTCGGGATCGTAAATGGATTCGAGTACCATTCTGATCGCCTCTTTCATGATCCTTTCTATAGGTAGAACTCCTGTGAGCGGTCTAAACTTCGATCCTTATTTCTTTCTGAATATTGTAAAGTAAAGGTACGCAAAGCCCGTTTTTTGCTCCCTCTATTGATAGATCAAGGGCCCTCCTGCCGTCGTTTCAGTGACTCATAGGGTTTCCCTCAGCTCAGTCTTTTTGGTTCTTGAGAATGGTCGCCACCTCCCAGGACCGGAATGATTATCCCTGCCCGATGGGTCTACATCCATCCCTGAATGTCGTCGGGTACTGTTAACTTCCCCGCCATTCTTGTAACTGTCACCTGTAATCCGCGCAGGTGTGTCCGCACCCCCCTGAGTGGACGAGAAAGAAAGGATTTCTCGGAGCAACCAGACCCAGGAGTCAACTTTCCCGTATGAGCATTCGGTACATGTATCAGTCCGTGGAAGAGTTCAAGGGTCACCACTACGGAGGATCTCCCCCCTAATCTTAGATAGGTCGTCTGAGGGTTCGCCGCGGTTCATTGCTGTGCTTACACACTAGGCTACCCTTTTCCGAAAGCTCCGCGGGACCACCTACCACTAGTCTTCGGCCGGAGGGGTTTATTGCACAAAAACGCCGGGACGCGGGCGGACGAAAAGGGAAGCCCAACGAATGTCAGATGCAAAGCCCCGCACCTCATTAAGATCATATTGGCATACTCTCCCAAAAAAAAAAGAGCAGACCCCATTGAAGACGAGAGTGAGGTACAACAAGGTTGTTAAAACTTCCACCGCCCTTCTCACGGAGCCGTACGTGGACGTTACCGCTCATACAGCTCCCAGCCTGCAAGCAGTTAGCCTTCCTCTACAAGGAATGGAAGTGTGGATGAATCGACATCAAATAGAGGAATTCTTTTTTGACTTTTGTCAAACAAAGGGCAATGAAGGAAACGAAGTTGTCACTCGATCGAAAGGATATAAGACATAACGAAATCTTAGCTTCGTTGACTTTCTGAGGTATAACCTTCGCCACGACATTAGTGGCTTAGCTCTTCGCGCTTCCCGCAGGATAGAGAGAGAGTCAAGGGGGGGCGGTACGGAAGATTGGTCCGCGGAGAAAAGCTGAGTTTTTCGGTTCGCTCCCCCTATGTGGTCGGCCTTCTTACCAGTCTGCCTCCTTTCTCTTGATGGAATATTGATATACCCGAGCGTAAGCTTTGCTTTCGTTCTTCACCGGCGCTCTTAGGATGTATCACTCATCCCGCTCCTAAGGTAAGGAGTCTTCTGTGTGTTATAATCTTTACGGGAATGAATCGCATATGTTGGTTGAGAATTGCTCTGGAATTCATTGATAATGACTTTGCCAGGTTCTAGGGGGCTACTCTTATTTTTTGTCGATCGAGCCGCTCTCCCGGGTATTAATCACTCGTCCAGCCCTCTGAACGAACTTGTACAATCGATGCCACAAAGATAGCCAACTCTATTA
>NW_026137551.1:15000-20000 GCF_009805555.1 Andrographis paniculata | reverse complement strand
CAAGTGAGCTTGAAGCAAGAAGGGCAGTGAGTTCAGTTCCCACGTCTGGGGCTTAAGAGTTGAGTAGGGCTCGAGGTTCTTGAAATAAGTAGAGCTGCTCCTGCTGTTCCAGGGAGAACATTCGTTTTCGAATCCGTTCTCAAAAGCAAGATCTATGATCAACTTGCTCTTTCTCATAGATCACTAGCACGAGGAAAGTGATTGCACTGCCTACTGGTGCTGAGGGGTTAGAGAATCGAACTCTGGCTCTAAGAGTGAGGCTGCCAAAGCCACATATGCAAGCAAACTACGGGGACAAACCGCAGCCGAACAAACTCAATTCTGGTCATAAGAGACGGTAGTTGAGACAGGCTACGCCTCTGATGATGACCCTTTCATTGATGATAGCGAAGAGAAATGAATAGGTTCTCATGGGGAAATTTGAGTGATAAAAGGATTTCGAGTACAGTCAATCCCTGCGCATTTCCTCTACCTTATGTGGAAGCAGATTAGGGAGACATGGCTGTCAGACAAGGATACCTTTGGCTAGGGACACCTGAAACCAAGATCTATAATGGTTCAAGGGATGGTAGGGAGCTCTTGTGAATGGAGGGTTGAATAGTCAGTTGACAAGGCTACTTTCGAGTGAGTAGGTTTATTAGTGACTCTCAGTCAATCATTACTAAGGCGCAGGGATTGCTCTTGGATTTTTTGCACTTTATAGCTAAGCCAGATTGATTCTTATTTCATTGATAGAACCCTGCTAGTTCAATCCTCACTTTCCATTCCTAGGGTTATTGAATACTTTACTTGCTTGCTATTGCTAGTTCAATCGTCAGCTCTTGCTTAGTCATTGGACTATATCTCCATTTGAGGGAAACTTTCTAAACACTACTGCATTTCGGAATTCATCCTTTCCTTCGCCCGATTCTCTCCCTCGTCCTAACGGTTCCTCATCTCTCATGTGGATTTGATTTGGCGACTGCTCTATCTAATCTATAGTTAGGGAATGAGCTGACGACCATGCGTCACCCGTGGGTCTGCTTTTAGAATGGCCTACTTAGCGCCTTTAGTTTTCCATTAAGGCGGTGGTTTACCTTTAGGTTTGTTGCCTTTCCCTTTGCAACTTCCTGGGCGTTCATACTTACTTCTGTAGTCTTTCTCGCTTCCGAGGAAATCAGAAAGTCATGAAATGTTCACTTATTCCCCTGTTTCCGTCTCTTTATTACCAGCAAAACTCACGGGGACGGTTGGCTCCGTTACCGGCTGAGGGCATTAGCACTCGACTGATAGGGATTCCAAGCTAATCTATCCGAGGCCATCAATGTATCTCTTGTCTCGGATTCAGTCTGATTTTCCGGATCCTAGGCTTTCCACCCGGTTGAGAGATGCGATGAGCCAAGCGCGTGCAGTTGGGGGACATGGGATTTGACCCGGAACAACGGAGGGGTGAGCTTGCAGAAATTGAGGCGCCAGGATCAGACGATCGATCTAGTGGCATTGTTTTATCGTCTTCGTCTTCCAAAAATTCTGTAATTGAAAAAAATGATGGTATGTTCCTATTCAGGTATAATATAAGCATAAGGAATTTGATCCGTTTGGTTAATACAACACCGACCATATTGGTCTACACTAATACATTGATCCCCACCCGCCATAATGATGGGTGCGCTATGTCTACAAGCACGTTCTGCGGTAAACGCATGAAAGTTGCATTCATGCAAAATCTGAACTAGTTCATTATAAGGTTCATTGCGTAGATTAGAAATAGGTATAATTATTTCACTACAAAAGCGTACATATTGAAAATGAGGCATCCTTTCTTCAATCTTTTTATCAATATCGTCAATCATTATATTGAACAGAACATCGGAAATATATTTCACAGGAGGAATACCAGTAGATAGACTCATCAATTTAATCTCCTTACCAGATTCATCTTCTTTATAAAGACTTGCATGAATATAACCTGATAACAATTTCACAGCATAATCATGATTATGAAGAAGTGGGGCAACCTTATGAAGAAGTCGAGATCTGGTCGTAGAAGAGCCCTGTGCTTTTACTTGACTTGATTTTGATTTTAGCTCTTTTGAAGCTTTTGAATCAGCTGTGAAGTCTCTTTGCAGTCCGTAAAGTGGAATTTGACCTATGTCCCCCTCAAATGTAAGCTCGTTCCTCACTCGTGCCATACGTGGGGTTATTCAATGAGCGAAGAACAATAAGGGCCAGCCGGACTCTACCTGCCGGGCCTGTGTATTCGGGAACCTCCGGGGAAATACAGTTATAAGTGCGAATAAGTGCGAACAGGCTCATCACTCTAATGTCTCGCCCAGGTCGAAAGGGTTCTAAGCCTTTTCCCCTTCCTTAGCTACTGACGACAGAATGGTTGGCACATTATTAAGAATTCCAGGTGATATGAACGATACGCTAGTTCGGGTCTTGAAAATCCTTTATTCAATGTCCAGAGAGTGACTCTTTCCTGCTTCCGATGGCAACTGGCTTGGAAGTGGACTTGATTGATTGTCTTCCCCATATGAGACGAGGGGAATCTTCGGTAGGAGTATCTAAGAGATGTTCTAAGAGACTATTAAGAGCCACAATCACAGGGATATATTACCTGAGGATGGTTACTACAGATCCCTTCTATATATATATATTTATAGCTACCTTTAAAAGAAATCCTATATCGGGAGAAATTAGGGCTGCTGGTTTTAAGCACAATGGAGCAGGGGACAACATAGACCATAGACCGAAAAAGAGTAGAAGAAGAAGAGAAGTAAGAACAACGAAGCGAGTGTCTCTCATGTAAGAATATTGTAAGGCTTCCCCAAGGCAAAAAGAATTCTAGAAGTTTCTCTGATACTTAAAACACCTGATAGACCTGGAGCTGGCAATCGCAGCAAGGGAGTGCGTTGCCTTCTTCAGATGGAAATGATCTCTGGGAAGATTGGTGTGGCTCGTCAAGTAAAAATCTCCTTTCCCAACTGCTTTATCGAGCCTGCTCTCCAGGATCCTAATTCCATCCTCAGGCTATGACTCACTTCGTCCCTCACTAAGATCTGTCGTATATAATAGGAATAGATTCAGTCTGGACAGCTGTTTAAAGAAAGGGATCCGTCTTCCTTCCATTCTTCGGAGCACCTAGCAAGGCCAGTGAAATGAGTCAATTTGGATTGTTTGTTTTGTTTGTTTTTATTTTAATAGGAAGAGTGATTTCGTAAATGCGAGGTACCGGGGGGCTTCCAGGCCGACGGAAATACAAGTCATGAACGATAGCGAAGCCAAGCCGGATAGGCTTTTTTATGTCGAAAGCCCCAAAACTTTCTATCTTATAACAGACAACTAACGCAAGCCTACTCAACTAATTTCATAAGTCAAGGCCTGTTCGCATCGCAAACTAATAGAAAAAAACAACTACTAGACGTCACTATACGTTGAGTGCTCCTTGTTGTTCGGATCTTGACCGGATCCGAGCTTCCCAAGCTCTATGCTGTTGGGGAATTCTGCAAGGGTCTTACCGCCTTCTTGATTGACTCTATTTGAGTCTTTGGAGTACTTTGGGATTATATTCCGCGCCGAGGATTTGTGCTTGTGGGCCGGGGTGAATATTGCAGACCAGCGGATCAGGTGGTCGACAATTGTTCGGACTTGGTAAAGGTTGTCGCGGCACCTGTAGTAGGACAGAGGACTTATCGCGATGCCCGCGGACCAATTTACGATGTCTCCGTCGCTGACGTTCGTCAAGCAGGCGACGTGGATTGGCCAGGGTCTTCTTCGGCTAATGAGACCTCGATCCCGAAGCCTTCGGAGTATCTTTTTGATAGGCGCCTCCATTTGTATGGGGAATTCGCTGCTGATAGATCTCGCCCAGTGCCCCCCTCCTTCCCCCGCCGCCTTCCGACCCGCGGGAGTATACAATGAGAACTTCCGGGCATGAGTGCTCGATCGTGAGACTGCCTGTTGAACGTCCGATGGCACCTTGCTCCGACCTGAGCTATGCAACATATAGATCCCCCTTGATCCTTGCCGGATGTGCTTGACGGTCCCCCATAATACGCTCACTTGGGGACTTCTTACTCCAGCTGTTCCAAGAGTCTCCGCTAGTTGAACCGCGTCCAGTAGACTCCCTGTTCCGCTCATCCCCTTTGTCAGCTCTTTGATCGGGATACTATTACCGAGGTTCCTAAACTTTCCATGGATGGCCGAGCGTAGGTGGCAAGCAGTTATATGGATACGGTGCTTTACCCGTAGACGCTTCTCCAGCTCTCGCAAGAATTGTATGGGAGTCGTCCTCGGAGGGACTTCCCGAATGACCGTACCGAGGAATTCTACCGTACTCCGTGCAGCTAGTGTTGTTGATCCTGCAGAGTCTACCCAAAGGTTCAGGCCGGATTGTAGAAAGTGGTTGATACATTTTTGTATTTCTATGATAAGCTCTACGGCACCCACGATTCCCAGTAGTAAGTAGTCGGCATATCGCGCGTAACAAATCCTTATGTTGGAATGGGTTTTTAAGGGGGCCAGCTTACGGGCCAGGCCTCTCTCTGACCTGATAACTAGTATCGCCTCCCCGCCCAGCTCTATCAGCAGGCCCTTTCTTTTGCAAGACTTAAAAAACTCTCTCATGGCCCAATTATTATTACAGCGTTCTCTACCATAGAATTCGGCCTTCGGGGTCAACCCGGCGGCTTCTATGAGGAAGGCGGCGCAAAGGAGGCTCGAGGGTTTGTTAAGGAAGGCGGCAAGGGCCGACGAAGGGGGGAAAACGAAAGGCCTTTTCTGGTCCCCCCTGAGCCGGGGGGTGCTTGTGGGGGGGTGTGCCACGACGAAACAAGGGAATTCAAGGCCGCTTTGCGTTGGATGCTCTTTACCCTCCCCACAATGATGGCTCTGTTTCTTGGGGAGCGTTGAAGCTTGCTTCTTCTCCAGAGTTATCTTGGTCATCAATACGACCTGTCCTTAATAGAACCGATCGAATTCTCTGAACAATCGGAATTTCGTACTTCTGCCGGATCCTC
>NW_026137551.1:10000-12500 GCF_009805555.1 Andrographis paniculata | reverse complement strand
ATTCAAAGGAGAAATAGAAAGATTTGATAGGATTCTATTCATTTTAGTAATAAACAAATAGGATTGGTTATGTATCACAATTTCATCACTACACTGAAGGCTTTTTTGTAAATAGATTGAGTTGATAGCTTGATACCCAAACAACAACATGATTGTGATCCTCATTGTGTACATAATTCGTGTTAGGATCTACCAAAGAACGAAGTTGGGTATCGGGCATATAACAAAAGAGTTTCCATTTATATCAGTCATAAAAAAAAGAATCTAACGCTCATGCTATTTGAAAGAGTTTTCAACATGGAGTGGAAACTCCATAACGTGCAAAAAGAGTAACTGATCTATGAATATCATCCTAATTCAGGTCTTCTTCCGCACAACAATGGATAAATTCAACCCTTACCTTGACCAGTTTGTAGTTGAAAACCTCGGTGACATAATCGTTTATAGTCACTCACTGGAGGTTTGGAACCCTGAGTATAGTGTTCGGGGGTGTAGCAGGAAAAGAAGCTGTACATGAAACGGTGCTCAGACGAAAGTGCTATTTCTTGGTCATTGGATCAGAAAGGGTGTGGGTATATCCTTTGTTATTTCATTCCTAAAGGCAGGGTTTTATGACAACTGGAATTTCTTAGTGAATTCACGGAGGAATATACTCTATCACTAAAGAGAATTTCGAGAGCAGGTCCTCGTCCTCAGGTAGGGTAGCCACGGGAAGTCTTCGCCCATTACCCTGTGATTAGACAAATCCATTATGGTGACATATTCGAAAGTGATTTCTCTTTCTATTCAACTATAGACAACTATAGATAGGAAGGATGCTCCTTGCTTTCTTAGATAGATGTGCCTTCCTTCAACTAAGGGTGATAGGAAGTGAAGCCTAGCTCGACCGAAAAGCTAAACCCAGCTTCCTGCTTTTCGTTTTGGGTACGAAGCAGTATCAAACCAAAATACCCAACAAGCATTAGCTCTCCCTGAAAAGGAGGTGATCCATCCGCTCCATTCCTTGCCTTCTTTTCCCTTGCTCATATAGCACTGAGACCTGTTAACTCTCACATCCATATTAGTCCAATTTATCATCACCATATGAAAAAAGAAAGAAGAGAAATCAGAACTGGGAGTATGCGCCTACATCACAGATTGCTTGCTTACCAAGCAGTAGGATGGATTCGCTCTTAGGACTGTGCTCGAAGAGATGGTCATCCGTGCTCCACAGCTATTGGTCTCATCACCCTGCAAAGATGGGGAACCAACCAAGATGTATGTCGTCCAACCCGACCCATATCCTAATATGCTCTATTCTTCCCGACCTATTTGACTTTTTTAGGTGGTATGGAGAGATTGAAGAGATCGAATTCCTCCCGGGAACACACGAAAGAAAGATATGAACTGGGTAAATAGAAATGGAAAAGAGATGTTTCCAATTCATCCAAATCTGAAGCTTTTTCTACATCCATATGATCTGCTAAAGTGGATCGATATTGACCATATAATAAAAGAAGATCTTGGTCCATGGAGTCCCAAGAAGGTAAGAACGTAAACCTGTCTGATGCTTCTTCGGCCAAATACAATATACAAGTGGGACCCGCACTATGAGCAAGCTGCGCGAAAAACCGCTTCTTTTTTCCGGTTCCGAAACAACTTGGGCGAAATAGGGTTCTACCGGGAAACCATGGATTTTTGAGTTTTCGCCATTGGTTACTGGTTGAGCCACTGGAATGGAATGAGATAAGAATCTCGGTAGATCTTTCTTCTCCACTTACTCGTAACAGGCTTTTCTTCTGTAGAATACTTCTGTAGAATGGCATAATTGTCCGCTAAAAAGCGCCTCGATCTTCAAAGAAAACTGACTCCTCCTACTCCTCCTTTTCCTTAAGTATCAGATCGTCGTTGGTCCTTCTTATCCTTGGTATTGTAGAGAGTTGGTTGAACAGTAGCGTTTGACCTTCAGTAGTTGTCTTTTGACCATCCGTAGTGGTCTTTTGACCTTCAGTAGTGGACTGACTGCCATATGTACTTAGACTTCCCCGTTTTTCCTCAATAGCTCATATTTAAAGATAGTAGTTGCATCTTGAGTTCCTAGGTCAATTACATGTTTAGATCGTGTGTCTATCCACACATTATTGGAATCATAGACATTCTCTCTTTTCGAACCCTGTGGTAGTCCTAGTTTCAAGATAATATCCTTTTGAACAACCTTGAGTTTTTTCCAATCAATTCGGAAATTAGCTTGAATGGGGATCTGCTCCGTTAGAGTTGGTTCCGCAAATTGCTTTTGAAACCATTCTGGTGTTACGAAATCTTTAGCAGGACCCTTGTGTTAATAATTTAATAAATAATTTAATAATATGTCTATCCTCTTCCATTTCTATATAGTAACTTTTTGGTGATAATCAGATTCCTCTCTTGACATGGTATTCGAGTTTAAACTTACCCATTTCCATGGTCCTCAGAAAGAGGACTTCCTAGAACTATTGAGTCCGTATCCGTATAGTAACAGTCA
>NW_026137551.1:0-5000 GCF_009805555.1 Andrographis paniculata | reverse complement strand
TATTTCATTGATAGAACCCTGCTAGTTCAATCCTCACTTCCATTCCTAGGGTTATTGAATACTTTACTTGCTTGCTATTGCTAGTTCAATCGTCAGCTCTTGCTTAGTCATTGGACTATATCTCCATTGAGGGAAACTTTTAAACCACTACTGCATTTCGGAATTCATCCTTTCCTTCGCCCGATTCTCTCCCTCGTCCTAACGGTTCCTCATCTCTCATGTGGATTTGATTTGGCGACTGCTCTATCTAATCTATAGTTAGGGAATGAGCTGACGACCATGCGTCACCGTGGGTCTGCTTTTAGAATGGCCTACTTAGCGCCTTTAGTTTTCCATTAAGGCGGTGGTTTACCTTTAGGTTTGTTGCCTTTCCTTTGCAACTTCTGGGCGTTCATACTTACTTTGTAGTCTTTCTCGCTTCCGAGGAAATCAGAAAGTCATGAAATGTTCACTTATTCCCCTGTTTCCGTCTCTTTATTACCAGCAAAACTCACGGGGACGGTTGGCTCCGTACCGGCTGAGGGCATTAGCACTCGACTGATAGGGATTCCAAGCTAATCTATCCGAGGCCATCAATGTATCTTGTCTCGGATTCAGTCTGATTTTCCGGATCCTAGGCTTTCCACCCGGTTGAGAGATGCGATGAGCCAAGCGCGTGCAGTTGGGGGACATGGGATTTGACCCGGAACAACGGAGGGGTGAGCTTGCAGAAATTGAGGCGCCAGGATCAGACGATCGATCTAGTGCATTTTTATCGTCTTCGTCTTCCAAAAATTCTGTAATTGAAAAAAATGATGGTATGTTCCTATTCAGGTATAATATAAGCATAAGGAATTTGATCCGTTTGGTTAATACAACACCGACCATATTGGTCTACACTAATACATTGATCCCCACCCGCCATAATGATGGGTGCGCTATGTCTACAAGCACGTTCTGCGGTAAACGCATGAAAGTTGCATTCATGCAAAATCTGAACTAGTTCATTATAAGGTTCATTGCGTAGATTAGAAATAGGTATAATTATTTCACTACAAAGCGTACATATTGAAATGAGGCATCCTTTCTTCAATCTTTTTATCAATATCGTCAATCATTATATTGAACAGAACATCGGAAATATATTTCACAGGAGGAATACCAGTAGATAGACTCATCAATTTAATCTCCTTACCAGATTCATCTTCTTTATAAAGACTTGCATGAATATAACCTGATAACAATTTCACAGCATAATCATGATTATGAAGAAGTGGGGCAACCTTATGAAGAAGTCGAGATCTGGTCGTAGAAGAGCCCTGTGCTTTACTTGACTTGATTTTGATTTTAGCTCTTTTGAAGCTTTTGAATCAGCTGTGAAGTCTCTTTGCAGTCCGTAAAGTGGAATTTGACCTATGTCCCCCTCAAATGTAAGCTCGTTCCTCACTCGTGCCATACGTGGGGTTATTCAATGAGCGAAGAACAATAAGGGCCAGCCGGACTCTACCTGCCGGGCCTGTGTATTCGGGAAACCTCGGGAAATACAGTATAAGTGCGAATAAGTGCGAACAGGCTCATCACTCTAATGTCTCGCCCAGGTCGAAAGGGTTCTAAGCCTTTTCCCCTTCCTAGCTACTGACGACAGAATGGTTGGCACTATTAAGAATTCCAGGTGATATGAACGATGACGCTAGTTCGGGTCTTGAAAATCCTTTATTCAATGTCCAGAGAGTGACTCTTTCCTGCTTCCGATGGCAACTGGCTTGGAAGTGGACTTGATGATTGTCTTCCCCATATGAGACGAGGGGGAATCTTCGGTAGGAGTATCTAAGAGAGTTCTAAGAGACTATTAAGAGCCACAATCACAGGGATATATTACCTGAGGATGGTTACTACAGATCCCTTCTATATATATATATTTATAGCTACCTTTAAAAGAAATCCTATATCGGGAGAAAATTAGGGCTGCTGGTTTTAAGCCAATGGAGCAGAGGGACAACATAGACCATAGACGAAAAAGAGTAGAAGAAGAAGAGAAGTATAGCACAACGAAGCGAGTGTCTCTCATGTAAGAATATTGTAAGGCTTCCCAAGGCAAAAAGAATTCTAGAAGTTTCTCTGATACTTAAAAACCTGATAGACCTGGAGCTGGCAATCGCAGCAAGGGAGTGCGTTGCCTTCTTCAGATGGAAATGATCTCTGGGCAGATGGTGTGGCTCGTCAAGTAAAAATCTCCTTTCCCAACTGCTTTATCGAGCCTGCTCTCCAGGATCCTAATTCCATCTCAGGCTATGACTCACTCGTCCCCTCACTAAGATCTGTCGTATAATAGGAATAGATTCAGTCTGGACAGCTGTTTAAAGAAAGGGATCCGTCTTCCTTCCATTCTTCGGAGCCCTAGCAAGGCCAGTGGAAATGAGTCAATTTGGATTGTTTGTTTTGTTTGTTTTTATTTAATAGGAAGAGTGATTTCGTAAATGCGAGGGTACCGGGGGGCTTCCAGGCCGACGGAAATACAAGTCATGAACGATAGCGAAGCCAAGCCGGATAGGCTTTTTTTTATGTCGAAAGCCCCAAAACTTTCTATCTTTATAACAGAACAACTAACGCAAGCCTACTCAACTAATTTCATAAGTCAAGGCCTGTTCGCATCGCAACTAATAGAAAAAAAACAACTACTAGACGTCACTATACGTTGAGTGCTCCTTGTTGTTCGGATCTTGACGGATCCGAGCTTCCCAAGCTCTATGCTGTTGGGGATTCTGCAAGGGTCTTACCGCCTTCTTGATTGACTCTATTTGAGTCTTTGGAGTACTTTGGGATTATATTCCGCGCCGAGGATTTGTGCTTGGGGGCCGGGTGAATATTGCAGACCAGCGGATCAGGTGGTCGACAATTGTTCGGACTTGGTAAGGTTGTCGCGGCACCTGTAGTAGGACAGAGGACTTATCGCGATGCCCGCGGACCAATTTACGATGTCTCCGTCGCTGACGTTCGTCTCAAGCAGGCGACGTGGATTGGCCAGGGTCTTCTTCGGCTAATGAGACCTCGATCCCGAAGCCTTCGGAGTATCTTTTTGATAGGCGCCTCCATTTGTATGGGGAATTCGCTGCTGATAGATCTCGCCAGTGCCCCCCTCCTTCCCCCGCCGCCTTCCGACCCGCGGGAGTATACAATGAGAACTTCCGGGCATGAGTGCTCGATCGTGAGACTGCTGTTGAACGTCCGATGGCACCTTGCTCCGACCTGAGCTATGAAACATATAGATCCCCCTGATCCTTGCCGGATGTGCTTGACGGTCCCCCATAATACGCTCACTTGGGGACTTCTTACCCAGCTGTTCCAAGAGTCTCCGCTAGTTGAACCGCGTCCAGTAGACTCCCTGTTCCGCTCATCCCCTTTGTCAGCTCTTTGATCGGGATACTATTACGAGGTTCCTAAACTTTCCATTGGATGGCCGAGCGTAGGTGGCAAGCAGTTATATGGATACGGTGCTTTACCCGTAGAGCTTCTCCGCTCCGCAAGAATGTATGGGAGTCGTCCTCGGAGGGACTTCCCGAATGACCGTACCGAGGAATTTACCGTACTCCGTGCAGCTAGTGTTGTTGATCCTGCAGAGTCTACCCAAGGTTCAGGCCGGATTGTAGAAAGTGGTTGATACATTTTTGTATTTCTATGATAAGCTCTACGGCACCCACGATTCCCAGTAGTAAAGTAGTCGCATTATCGCGCGTAACAAATCCTTATGTTGGAATGGGTTTTTAAGGGGGCCAGCTTACGGGCCAGGCCTCTCTCTGACCTGATAACTAGATCGCTCCCGCCCAGCTCTATCAGCAGGCCCTTTCTTTTGCAAGACTTAAAAACTCTCTCATGGCCCCAATTATTATTACAGCGTCTTACCATAGAATTCGGCCTTCGGGGTAACCCGGCGGCTTCTATGAGGAAGGCGGCGCAAAGGAGGCTCGAGGGTTTGTTAAGGAAGGCGGCAAGGGCCGACGAAGGGGGGAAAACGAAAGGCTTTTCTGGTCCCCCCCTGAGCCGGGGGGTGCTTGTGGGGGGGGTGGGCCACGACGAAACAAGGAATTCAAGGGCCGTTGCGTTGGATGCTCTTTACCTTCCCACAATGATGGCTCTGTTGTCTTGGGGAGCGTTGAAGCTTGCTTCTTCTCCAGAGTTTCTGGTCATCAATACGCTGTCTTAATAGAACCGATCGAATTCTCTGAACAATCGGAATTTCGTACTTCTGCCGGATCCTCCCTATGTCCTGATCGAGCTTGTGTAGGTAGATGTTGCCTGGTAGGACCGATAGTAATACATGTTGTGGGGAGGAGAGTAAGGGCCCTTCTCACCTCTACGAGTCGTCGGCGGAAAAGACTTTTTGAATGGAGTAAAAGAACTTTGGGATCGTCGATCTCTTCCTTAAAGATTGAGATGAGTCGATGTCGGTCGATGGTGTGAAAAGACTTCCTGATGTCGAATTCCAAAAACCAGCGAGAGGTTCCCCCACTCTCTTTGATCCGTCTTAGGACCGAGTGGCAGCCTCGACCCGAGCGGAAGTGCGATGTGTCTGGAAACTCGGGATCGTAAATGGATTCGAGTACCATTCTGATCGCCTCTTTCATGATCTCTTTCTATAGGTAGAACTCCTGTGAGCGGGTCTAAACATTCGATCCTTATTTCTTTTGATATTGTTAAAGTAAAGGTAACGCAAAGCACGTTTTTTGCTCCCTCTATTGATAGATCAAGGGCCCTCCTGCCGTCGTTTCAGTGACTCATAGGGTTTCCCTCAGCTCAGTCTTTTGGTTCTTGAGAATGGTCGCCACTCCCAGGACCGGAATGATTATCCCTGCCCGATGGGTCTACATCCATCCCTGAATGTCGTCGGGTGTCTGTAACTTCCCCGCCATTCTTGTAACTGTCACCTGTAATCGCGCAGGTGTGTCCGCACCCCCCTGAGTGGACGAGAAAGAAAGGATTTCTCGGAGCAACCAGACCAGGAGTCAACTTCCCGTATGAGCATT
>NW_026137550.1:0-36209 GCF_009805555.1 Andrographis paniculata | reverse complement strand
GGACTGAGAAGGAGTCTCAGGAGCCAACTAGACAAGATCTAGGGTTTAAGACCCTACAAATCTTAGGAGATTGAAGGTCGCAATCCTTCTCCTGTACTTTCTTTTGGCCCTTGCCACAAGCGAGGGCAAGTTCCAGCTTCGACTCGGCCCCTGGAGTTCCTAACCGAGGGAGGTTCAAACCTTTTTCTTGGCTTACGAGCCCCCTATTTCTCTTTTGTGCCCTCATTCCCGCCGTTCCATCAATTTTTTTATTGCTAGCAATAGCAATTGTCTTTATCGCATTTTTCTTAAAAAGGAAGAAGGTTTAGAAAAAGGGAGAAGGGGGACCACCGAGTCCACTTGACCAATTTGAGATTGAGCCATTGATTGGTATTCTCCTATTTTTCCCGAAAATCTGAGAAAAAGGACCGGTCTAAGGTTGAACCGGAGGGAAGAGGTAAGGTAGGGCCTTTCCAATTGATCACCACTTATAATACTTTCTGATTGTTCATGAAACTTGCTCCTGTCTTTCTTCTGATTCTGTATTGTATCTTTGTTTGATTTTTCTGTTTCTTGTGTTTTATGAGAAGAGTACTATTCGCAATCTTTCATAAACTTCTCATCTCTGCCTGTTGATGCTGTTCTGCTGCCTGTCTTTCTAAGTGTATATTCCTTATTGAAAGATTTTCTTATTTTTGATTCCTGCTCCCTTGCTATTGGAGCTAGGGTTTCTTAGCTCTTCTTTGTTCGTAGTTCCGTTGTTGTCTCCCTTGTTAGGAAAGATGTTCACTCATTAACTTCCTAGCTACCCCTCTCTCTGATTATACGATACCACTGGCAAATTGAATCGCATTCTAAGTCCTTTTTACATGCCTACATGCCTGACATCTAGGGAAGGAGTATCCTCTATCCGGTGAGTCAGGACCGGGGGGGGAACCTAGCATAGGAGTTCGCTTTCCACTAGCCTTCTTTAATGCTTTGATCGGGCAGTGCTATCATTTACCATTTACAAGCCTAATTACAAGCCTAAGGGGAAATCGGTACATCGATTCATCGGCCAAAGAAGGGGCCCTCTTCACCACCCACTCCTGGATAAACAACTTGTTCCTTCTGAATCAGGAGATCGGTCTTCGGCTAACGCGGGCGCCGGGGAGCAGGCCCAAGAGCAAAAACCTAGATTGCGCGAGATCTTTAAACGAGGAAATTCAACGATAGAACAAGAAGCATGCTATGCTATGGGAACTCAATGGAACTGGCACTCTGTATGTGCTGCTATGATAGTAAGCTCCTCCTGCTCTCTTATGCCGTTACGCTTACTTGAGCTAGCTCTTATCGGGTAAAGAAAATTCGATTACTGGGCGGAGAAAAGAGAAGTAACTAACCTTAGATCTCGGTCGGCTATCAGTAAAGGAACCTTCTGGCCGGTTAGGTTAAGCAAAGAGCGCTGGCAGGGATTCTTTCCTGAAAGTGCGAACGTGAAAGAGCGATCGTGCCCCTAGGTTAACATCAGTTAGCCGTGAAGACGCAGGTAACCTTACGGGGTTTATTCGTGAAAGTCAGCTCTGCTTTCGGCACCGGTTACGAGAACAGTATGAGTTCATTCTGTCCCACTTGCTCAATAGCCGGAGATTAAATAGCAGCTTCTTCTTTCACATTTGTCCAGCTTATGATGATTCCATTTCAAAACTATTATTCCTCCAACAGTGGATAGGCAAACAAAAGAAAGCAGTCACCCCCCAGGAAGGCATAGAGTGAAGCCAGGAAAGGAATTGCTTACTACAGACAGACCCGCCGGTAACACCTCAAAGACCAAGAGCAGCGGATAATCTAACTCTAACAACGGGTATTCATCCCATCTCGAGTTCGAAACTATATTCTCATGTCCTCAACCCCGGTACTCTACTATATGCAACCTATTTTGACACAACTTATTCTCTTCTCAAAGAGCTTCTTCTATCAAACCGCGTATTCTCGGCATCAACCTGGCAAGATCCGATCGGAAAGATAAGAAGCATCTGACTCATAAGCTACTAAGGCCCGAAAGCCTTGCCAACTACGTCTACCTTACTTACTAGCTAGCCTAAGAAGAGAGTACTTGCCAGCAGTCCAAGCTCACCAGGACCCAGGTGCTGAGAAAAAAGGCTTCAGCTTTCTTCGAGGAAGGGGATGATCGGTTCAGAAGTCGAACAGGTTCCAGCCTAGAAAGCTGAGCAGTTCTCAGAAAGAGTAGTTAATGGTTCACCTGGTAATAGCTGGGATTTCGTATTCTACTTAGAAATAGAAAGCTATGTCTCGAGAACGCCTTCCTTCTAACTAACTAACTAAGGCAATTGGTCTCTCACGTTGGATATAGATGTTGCCAATGCAAGTTAAGCGCGTAAACGACCTGAAGATTGGTGTTGGCATTAGGAGAAGCAAGCTGATAGTGGAACTAGTGGCATTCCTTTTTCGGATAAGAAAGTGACCTCGCCGGCCCTTCATTTGCCCCTCATCTTTATGACTCAACATCTGTAGCGTCATCGAAGTGTAGCTCGGCAATGAGTACCTTCTCTTCTAGCTCTTCGGTGTGGCTTTCTTTAAAGAGACTTTCCTCCTCTGCAGCTATCTCCTACAAGCTTGTTCTTAGGTTGTATAGTAATGGTCAACAAGCGTGGTCATAAGCTTTGCTTAGTCCATGTTTTCGTAGCCGAAGAAAATGTCCTTTGTTATAGGCTTGTCCTTCTAGTAGCTCTTAGGGTTGCTGAAAGTGTGGATGATTTTCCTTTCCTGCAACGCCTACTCAAAACGTTAAACGTTGAGGGGTCTTTCTATGGAAAAAGTTCTGGTCATGGGGTGGGCAGGGAATGAATGGAATTGATTGTTGCGCGGATTAGCCGCGAAAGAGCTTTACAAGCGGCATTGCCGGATTATCGGAATCGTTTCAATGTGAACATTCCGGTAAGCAGTGCCGAAATGAACTGTAATGGCTATTAGAATTAGAATAGGGTAGACAACTCTTTACTCTTTTCTTACTCTCCTTTAAAGCCTTACTTATTACTTAAAGGGCTAGGTAAAGAGCAAGCAGGAATCTTTCCCAATGCGCTAAGGTTATAGGTCAAAAGCAGATTCGAGCAAAGAGAAGACAGTCTTCTTATCGTTCGTGACCCTTCTCGAAAAAATTCTGTTACATAAGCTCAACAGCTTAAGGGCTACTATATCTCATCCCCACGAGGGAAGATCTAGTGATAGAGGAAACGCGAGAATGAAGGTTTGTAATGAAGACTATTACACCAGAAAAATCAGTATCTTACCGCGCATCAGCTTGAAGAGCGGCTATCGGAGTCAGGCTTAAGAGAGCCTCCTACCTAGTCAAATACTGAACTGAAAAAAGAAGAATACCATCATCGAGTACTGAATCGGATTCAGAGATCACCAGCCTATCGAACCAAAGGCTGACCAGGCACTTTTGTTGTTGCAGAATTAGACCCCCAATCCAATGGTTACCAGTTGAAGAGAGCGGCTCTCTTGATACGAACCGCTCAGGGTCAAAAAGAAGAATATGCCTGCTTGCGATAGTTGACTGAAGCCAAAACGCGGTTTGCCAACTTTGTCTTGGATGCCCTAATTCATAATGAATAAGCGGAATAGAATAGATGGAAGTAAGAACATAAGAAAGAGGTCGAATTTCGTATAGAAAGAAAACGAACCACTTCTATTCTCGGAGCCCACGGAGCGGTATATGAAGAATGGCTTTTTGGTCCCTTTCGTCCAGTGGTTAGGACATCGTCTTTTCATGTCGAAGACACGGGTTCGATTCCCGTAAGGGATAGGTACTCATTCCCGGCCGCTTTCAGTTAGTGTTCATTGCTGAGTGATCGCTCGCTATCTGGCTGGAAAAGGTGGTCCGGAAGCTTCCTCTCTCCCAGCAAGCAAGACGAGATCACCATTTCTCTCAGTAATGGACTTCCTTGAATTCAAAGCAGGGGATAGCCCCTGTGGGAGTCGAATCTTCAATCAAGCAAGACCGGACAACTGCGAAAGAGCGAATCTTTCCCCTATCTCTAAAGGGGCTTCTTCGATCTCATACTTCGTTTATGTTAGGGTTTCGCCCGTAGCAGGGCAATTAATATAGCGCCTCGTGGTACTCGTGAGAAAGATGAGATAAAGCTAAATAGACTCTCGAAAGGGGGAAGCTTCCTTGTCCTACTCGTCGTCTCCAATCATGACAAGACAGTGGGGTAGTTAAGATCTCTTCGAAGAGGGGGAGCTAATACCTTTCTAACTCGGCACCCACAATCATGGGGTAAAGAACCTCTAAGCATCGACGCCAAAGGACAACTCACTTCCAGCCAAGAATAGGAAAACTCATTACCAAGGGGCAAGGGGTTTAGCAAGCATTAAATGAAGTAGACTCTTTCAGTTTCAGTAAGACCACGCATTCTCTTCGCTTGGGCTCCTTTGCAGCGTCGCAGTCTGCCTGGTCCTAGCTATGAACCTTCCTCAAATCCCTCCTTCAGTTGATGAATCAGTCCCAAGAAAGGCAATTGAAGCTCAGACAAGACATAGACTACCTGAAAGAGGATCTATGTAATAGAGTTGAGGGCTAGGATTAGCAGGCTAAAAGGAAAGAGTGCAATTCAGTGCTCTGAGAGGACGTAGTTCCCTTCGGGAGTGAACCTCTGACTGCGCAGCCATATATAGGTTTGGGGAGATGACGCCCTTTTCTTATATTAACATTTCTTTCTTCTTATATCTTATAGTTGTCTCTTTTTACAGCCTGCTTTCAAACCTCGGTATAACACTGGGCGAAGGCCCCAGAAAACAGATCATTAGACAGGATAAGAGCTGCGATAGTGCACGGCATCGAATTTCTAGGTCACGGACTTCGAATAAAGCCATACTGCTCCGTGGGCCTCAGAAATGGCATGAACGAAAGCACTTGGCGGAGAATACTAAGGCCTTGCTTACCACCACACAGGTTGTTCACGCCGACGCGGGAAATTCACCCACTTTGCCTCGGCTGCTCGATCATCTTCGGCTAGAGCTTTACGATCGAGTCTCTTGCCTCCTATATGGTATATGGCTGCTTCCCCGAAGAATTCCGGATCCAATATTCCACCTTGTACTTCATTAGGCCAGGACTGACATGCCCAAGGCGAATTTGATTTGCCCGTGCGATCGCACGTGTTGCCAACACGCTTCGGAACCGGTTTCAGCCTGGGAATTAGACTAGAATATATAATAAAGACTTCCCATCTCGAGTGGAAAACCCTATCGAGGCAAATGCAAATGGGGGGATAAATATTGAAACTACATTAGCTTCTCGAAATGGATTGAAAGCGAAGGTGAATCCATAGCTCCAACCAAGGAAGGAAGGGTGGACGAGGCAGAACGTGCTACTAGTTCGCTTTAAGGGTTGGTAAGGGTTCCAACTATGACGGAAACCCTAATCTATTTAGCAAGTGCGTATTCGGGAAGGAGATGAACCAAAAACAGCAATAACTACAAGGTATGGCTCGTACGAATTTAAGGTTATGCCATTTGGATTAACCAACGCCCCGGCTACATTTTCGACTTTGATGCAAGAGGTGCTCCGGGAGTTCCTCGACGATTTCGTGGTGGTGTACCTAGATGACATCGTCATCTATAGCAAGGATATGGAGGAACACATCAAGCACTTGAAGAAGGTGTTCCAAGCATTGCGGGAATTCGAAAGAAAAATCATTATTGAGCGTCCAAGACCATACATATTGATAGATAGGACTGGTATTTATTTGTTCAATAGAAAAATTAGTTGAAAAAATCATGACTAGACTTAACAATAAAATAGTCGGAAGAGTGCACAGACGATGCAAATTTTTTGTTGCTGTCGGAAAAAGAAGAAGTCCTACTCCTATTAACATAGGAACTGGAAGTGGAATGAAAGGTATGATCCACCCATATTGATATGTCTGTTCCATCAATTTTTTTGAATTCTTTTTGAACGACCTTTCCCCCATAGACATATTGAATAGAAAAAGATATTTTGATTTCCACTGTAATTTTGAAAATTAATGTTTAAATGTCCTTCAAAAGTAAGTAAATAGGTCCGAAACGTATAAAATGCGGTTAATCCCGCCGTGATCCAAGCTATTATTGCGAAAATAGGCGAATACAACCAACTATCATCAAGAATTTCATCTTTTGACCAAAAACAAGCAAGAGGTGGAATACCACAAAGAGAAAATGTACCTAATAAAAAAGAAGTTTTGGTAATCGGTATATGCTTTGTTAAACCACCCATAAAAACCATATTCTGATTTTTATCGGGGGAATAGCCAACAATACTTTCCATTGAATGAATAACAGATCCAGACCCTAAAAAGAATAATGCTTTTGAATAAGCATGAGTAATCAAATGAAATAAAGCACTTCGATAAGACCCGATTCCTAGAGCTAGCATCATATAACCCAATTGAGACATTGTTGAATAAGCTAAACCCCTTTTAATGTTTTTAATGTCTTTTTGAGCAAGAGCTAAAGTAGCTCCTAATAATATCGTAATTATGCCTATCAAGGAGATGAAATCCATTATATTTATATAAGGTATAACTATAAAAAGAGGAAGAAGGCGAGCTACAAGAAAAATACCCGCTGCTACCATAGTAGCGGCATGGATAAGAGCCGAAATAGGAGTGGGACCCTCCATAGCATCAGGTAACCATACATGAAGCGGAAATTGTGCGGATTTAGCAACTGCACCAGCAAATAATAGAACAGCACACAAAGTAACAAATAGAGAATTGACTTGATTATTGGAAACCAAGTTATTAACCATTTCGAATAAATCCCGAAATTCAAAACTACCTGTTATCCAATTATCCAAAAAAGACCAAAAATTCCTAATAATAAACCAAAATCGCCCACACGATTTGTTACAAAAGCTTTTTGACAAGCATTTGCTGCAAGAGGTCGTGTGAACCAAAACCCTATTAATATTAATAGATAGGAACACATTCCAACCAATTCCCAAAAAATAGAAATTTGTATCAAATTGGAACTAGTAACTAATCCCAACATGGAAGTACTGAAAAAACTCATATAAGCAAAAAATCTCAAGTATCCTTGATCGTGAGCCATATAATTATCACTATAAATAAGAACCATAATTCCAACAGTAGTGATTAATATTGACATAATAGAAGTAAGTGGATCGATCAAATAGCCGAATTGCAAAGACAAGTGCGAGTTTGGGCTACAAGAGGTCGGGTTCTTAGGCCATGTAGTCGGAAATGGCAAGATCAAGATGGAGGCGGGGAAGATCAAAGCCATTGTTGATTGGGAGACCCCAAAGTCGGCATCGGAGTTACGCTCTTTCCTTGGCTTGGTAAATTACTACCGGCGGTTCATCAAGGGACATTCGGTGATCACGGCGCCGTTAACCAATATGCCCCGGAAGGACAAGGCGTGGGAATGGACACAAGAATGTATGAGGGCCTTTGAACAACTAAAGGAGGCGGTCACGAAGGAACCGGTACTCGCACTACCCGACTTCACCAAACCATTCGAAGTGATGACGGATGCTTCGGATATAGCCGTTGTATCTGCAATCTCTGGGCACCCCCATCTATTTGCTAACCGTTCACCCCTTCTCCTTCCGAGCCGTTCTAACTTATTGTTGGATCGGGAGTCACAAGAACCATCTCGTCTTACGCGACGTTGTTGCCTATAATTAGAATAAAATTCGAATAAGGGCCTAGGGCTACCCATCGATCCCGAAGTGGGTTGGCTGAAGGCCAAAGTCAAAGTACGGGGATGTAGACCCCACCTTAGGTGCTGAGTGGTGTCCTCTCCTCCCTAATACCTAATACAGAATTCCGTCTATGGAGCCTAAAGCTTCTTTCTAAACTAAAGCATGGCAGTAAGCAGTAAGTTGGCCTAGTCTGACGCCCAGCCTTCGCCTTCTTCAGTGGCCGAGTTGAAGCGTTCAACGGTTCTTCGCCACCTTTCTTTTTCAAGGTTGAGCTTGTGAAATGGAAGCTAATGCTATGCCCCTTGTTCAAGAGAAAGCGAGGACTTTCTTTTAGCTACCGGCCCAAACAAAAAAAAGAGATTAGCCTCTTGATCGATCGATTGATTGGATCGAAGCTAAGATAGCTTGACTCAATTGGAAGATAGGGGGTTGATTGAAGTGTGAGATCAGCCCAAGACTAAGGCCGGGCAACTAGCTGCTGCAGGATTTCCCGTCTATCTATCTCACCACGCTCCCCTACTCCTAACTCCTAACAAGGCTGCATATGGTGAAAGAAGTGGATGAGGAGTGGACTGCATTGAACAGAATGCTCGTGGTCGCCGGCTAACACAATGCAGGGGAGACTAGCCGAGAAGCCTAAGCTAGCTATCACCCCAGCGGAGTCTAGTCTTCTTATCGAGATGAGCATGAGTGGTCAAGCCCTGCAATGAGATCATGCGCCCTGGGCTACTGTTGTGTGTTCCGATCCTTCCAGTGAGAGCTTACTCCGCTGTTCGTGGTGGAGTAAGGGCTTAGGATTAGGGGTAAGGGCATGCCTTAAGGCAGCTCGTGACCCAGCATTAGACTGAAGTCGTTTTTGTTTTGGCATTTGTAGCCGAACCACAGCTCTCAATCCGATACTAAGAGTTTGCTTCCTTAATGGCGTAATGTAAAAGATAGCAGAGAGTAGTCAGTGTCAGTAGCTCCTCTTTGCCCGAGTGCGGGAGTCAGAGCAGAGGAAAGTAAGTCAGCCGGGTACGGCTTGTATACAGGGATATAATCGACCAAAGTAAGTGGATGGATCCCCATGAATATGGAACCGAACCCCGGCTTGCTGTCTGAAAGGCTTCTTTCGCGAGGAAGCACTTCGCTCACCACTTGAACGGACCGAAGGACACACCACAAGCTTCATTCAAGCATTTCCTCCATAAAGCAGTTCTTCCTTTCCATTTCATCACTTCAAAAACCTACCTTTCAAACTTTTATAGCAATCAGGTAAGGCCGAGGCTAATAGGAAGTACAGATATTCATTCAACCAAAAACCAACCACCGAACCGAAACCGATCGGGGAGACCGGGGGATATTTTATCAATCACAGCCCGGAAAGGAATTGACAGACGGGATGAAATAGCCGCTTGAGAAGAAGCGGCTTATTCGAGAACACCGTATTCAATTGCGACAACAACTCGAAACGCGAAAACAGCTACTTCTGTGGCATTTGTCCCTGAGACGCCAAGATCTTCCTTCTTGCCTTGCCTTCCTCTTCACTTCGAACCTGGTATCCTAGATGGTACGGGATAGCAGGAATCAAAGAATCAATAAGGATGTTGGGCGGGGAATCAAATCAAGAGAACTTTATTATCGCGGCATTCCAACAAAAAACATCTCCCAAAGTTGCTATGAAAATGAAAGTATCGCAGTTCGATAAGTCAGGACTAGACTCAAAAAGGTCCACCGTTTCTAGCTTCATCGTACCTGGTTTTAGTAGTCAAAGACTGTATACTTCGAAATGTCTGAGGGGGAGTCAGGGTCTTTCTTTGAACAGGTCCTTATTAAGGAATGGAAATGTCAAGTATTACGGGACTGAGAAGGAGTCTCAGGAGCCAACTAGACAAGATCTAGGGTTTAAGACCCTACAAATCTTAGGGAGATTGAAGGTCGCAATCCTTCTCCTGTACTTTCTTTTGGCCCTTGCCACAAGCGAGGGCAAGTTCCAGCTTCGACTCGGCCCCCTGGAGTTCCTAACCGAGGGAGGTTCAAACCTTTTTCTTGGCTTACCGAGCCCCCTATTTTCTCTTTTTGCCCTCATTCCCGCCGTTCCATCAATTTTTTTATTGCTAGCAATAGCATATTGTCTTTATCGCATTTTTCTTAAAAAGGAAGAAGGTTTAGAAAAAGGGAGAAGGGGGACCACCGAGTCCACTTGACCAATTTGAGATTGAGCCATTGATTGGTATTCTACTATTTTTCCGAAAAATCTGAGAAAAAGGACCGGTCTAAGGTTGAACCGGAGGGAAGGAGGTAAGGTAGGGCCTTTCCAATTGATAGCACCTCTATAATACTTTCTGATTGTTCATGAAACTTGCTCCTGTCTTTCTTCTTGATTCTGTATTGTATCTTTGTTTGATTTTTCTGTTTCTTGTGTTTTATGAGAAGAGTACTATTCGCAATCTTTCATAAACTTCTCATCTCTGCCTGTGTTGATGCTGTTCTGCCTGTCTTTTCTAAGTGTATATTCCTTATTGAAAGATTTTCTTATTTTTGATTCCTGCTCCCTTGCCTATTGGAGCTAGGGTTTCTTAGCTCTTCTTTGTTCGTAGTTCCTGGTTGTTGTCTCCCTTGTTAGGAAAGATGTTCACTCATTAACTTCCTAGCTACCCTCTCTCTGATTATACGATACCACTGGCAAATTGAATCGCATTCTAAAGTCCTTTTTACATGCCTACATGCCTGACATTCTTAGGGAAGGAGTATCCTCTATCCGGTGAGTCAGGACCGAACCTAGTAAATAGGAGTTCGCTTTCCACTGAGCCTTCTTTAATGCTTTGATCGGGCAGTGCTATCATTTACCATTTACAAGCCTAATTACAAGCCTAAGGGGAAGATCGGTACATCGATTCATCGGCCAAAGAAGGGGCCCTCTTCACCAACCCACTCCTGGATAAACAACTTGTTCCTTCTGAATCAGGAGATCGGGTCTTCGGCTAACGCGGGCGCCGGGGAGCAGGCCCAAGAGCAAAAACCTAGATTGCGCGAGATCTTTAAACGAGGAAATTCAACGATAGAACAAGAAGCATGCTATGCTATGGGAACTCAATGGAACTGGCACTCTGTATGTGCTGCTATGATAGTAAGCTCCTCCTGCTCTCTTATGCCGTTACGCTTACTTGAGCTAGCTCTTATCGGTAAAGAAATTCGATTACTGGGCGGAGAAAAGAGAAGTAACTAACCTTAGATCTCTGGTCGGCTATCAGTAAAGGAACCTTCTGGCCGGTTAGGTTAAGCAAAGAGCGCTGGCAGGGATTCTTTCCTGAAAGTGCGAACGTGAAAGAGCGATCGTGCCCCTAGGTTAACATCAGTTAGCCGTGAAGAACGCAGGTAACCTTACCGGGGTTTATTCGTGAAAGTCAGCTCTGGCTTTCGGCACCGGTTACGAGAACAGTATGAGTTCATTCTGTCCCACTTGGCTCAATAGCCGGAGATTAAATAGCAGCTTCTTCTTTCACATTTGTCCAGCTTATGATGATTCCATTTCAAAAAGCTATTATTCCTCCAACAGTGGATAGGCAAACAAAAGAAAGCAGTCACCCACCAGGAAGGCATAGAGTGAAGCCAGGAAAGGAATTGCTTACTACAGACAGACCCGCCGGTAACACCTCAAAGACCAAGAGCAGCGGATAATCTAACTCTAACAACGGGTATTCATCCCATCTCGAGTTCGAAACTATATTCTCATGTCCTCAACCCCGGTACTCTACTATATGCAACCTATTTTGACACAACTTATTCTCTTCTCAAAGAGCTTCTTCTATCAAACCGCGTATTCTCGGCATCAACCTGGCAAGATCCGATCGGAAAGATAAGAAGCATCTGACTCATAAGCTACTAAGGCCCGAAAGCCTTGCCAACTACGTCTACCTTACTTACTAGCTAGCCTAAGAAGAGAAGTACTTGCCAGCAGTCCAAGCTCACCAGGACCCAGGTGCTGAGAAAAAAGGCTTCAGCTTTCTTCGAGGAAGGGGATGATCGGTTCAGAAGTCGAACAGGTTCCAGCCTAGAAAGCTGAGCAGTTCTCAGAAAGAGTAGTTAATGGTTCACCTGGTAATAGCTGGGATTTCGTATTCTACTTAGAAATAGAAAGCTATGTCTCGAGAACGCCTTCCTTCTAACTAACTAACTAAGGCAATTGGTCTCTCACGTTGGATATAGATGTTGCCAATGCAAGTTAAGCGCGTAAACGACCTGAAGATTGGTGTTGGCATTAGGAGAAGCAAGCTGATAGTGGAACTAGTGGCATTCCTTTTTCGGATAAGAAAGTGACCTCGCCGGCCCTTCATTTGCCCCTCATCTTTATGACTCAACATCTGTAGCGTCATCGAAGTGTAGCTCGGCAATGAGTACCTTCTCTTCTAGCTCTTCGGTGTGGCTTTCTTTAAAGAGACTTTCCTCCTCTGCAGCTATCTCCTACAAGCTTGTTCTTAGGTTGTATAGTAATGGTCAACAAGCGTGGTCATAAGCTTTGCTTAGTCCATGTTTTCGTAGCCGAAGAAAATGTCCTTTGTTATAGGCTTGTCCTTCTAGTAGCTCTTAGGGTTGCTGAAAGTGTGGATGATTTTCCTTTCCTGCAACGCCTACTCAAAACGTTAAACGTTGAGGGGTCTTTCTATGGAAAAAGTTCTGGTCATGGGGTGGGCAGGGAATGAATGGAATTGATTGTTGCGCGGATTAGCCGCGAAAGAGCTTTACAAGCGGCATTGCCGGATTATCGGAATCGTTTCAATGTGAACATTCCGGTAAGCAGTGCCGAAATGAACTGTAATGGCTATTAGAATTAGAATAGGGTAGACAACTCTTTACTCTTTTCTTACTCTCCTTTAAAGCCTTACTTATTACTTAAAGGGCTAGGTAAAGAGCAAGCAGGAATCTTTCCCAATGCGCTAAGGTTATAGGTCAAAAGCAGATTCGAGCAAAGAGAAGACAGTCTTCTTATCGTTCGTGACCCTTCTCGAAAAAATTCTGTTACATAAGCTCAACAGCTTAAGGGCTACTATATCTCATCCCCACGAGGGAAGATCTAGTGATAGAGGAAAACGCGAGAATGAAGGTTTGTAATGAAGACTATTACACCAGAAAAATCAGTATCTTACCGCGCATCAGCTTGAAGAGCGGCTATCGGAGTCAGGCTTAAGAGAGCCTCCTACCTAGTCAAATACTGAACTGAAAAAAGAAGAATACCATCATCGAGTACTGAATCGGATTCAGAGATCACCAGCCTATCGAACCAAAGGCTGACCAGGCACTTTTGTTGTTGCAGAATTAGACCCCCAATCCAATGGTTACCAGTTGAAGAGAGCGGCTCTCTTGATACGAACCGCTCAGGGTCAAAAAGAAGAATATGCCTGCTTGCGATAGTTGACTGAAGCCAAAACGCGGTTTGCCAACTTTGTCTTGGATGCCCTAATTCATAATGAATAAGCGGAATAGAATAGATGGAAGTAAGAACATAAGAAAGAGGTCGAATTTCGTATAGAAAGAAAACGAACCACTTCTATTCTCGGAGCCCACGGAGCGGTATATGAAGAATGGCTTTTTGGTCCCTTTCGTCCAGTGGTTAGGACATCGTCTTTTCATGTCGAAGACACGGGTTCGATTCCCGTAAGGGATAGGTACTCATTCCCGGCCGCTTTCAGTTAGTGTTCATTGCTGAGTGATCGCTCGCTATCTGGCTGGAAAAGGTGGTCCGGAAGCTTCCTCTCTCCCAGCAAGCAAGACGAGATCACCATTTCTCTCAGTAATGGACTTCCTTGAATTCAAAGCAGGGGATAGCCCCTGTGGGAGTCGAATCTTCAATCAAGCAAGACCGGACAACTGCGAAAGAGCGAATCTTTCCCCTATCTCTAAAGGGGCTTCTTCGATCTCATACTTCGTTTATGTTAGGGTTTCGCCCGTAGCAGGGCAATTAATATAGCGCCTCGTGGTACTCGTGAGAAAGATGAGATAAAGCTAAATAGACTCTCGAAAGGGGGAAGCTTCCTTGTCCTACTCGTCGTCTCCAATCATGACAAGACAGTGGGGTAGTTAAGATCTCTTCGAAGAGGGGGAGCTAATACCTTTCTAACTCGGCACCCACAATCATGGGGTAAAGAACCTCTAAGCATCGACGCCAAAGGACAACTCACTTCCAGCCAAGAATAGGAAAACTCATTACCAAGGGGCAAGGGGTTTAGCAAGCATTAAATGAAGTAGACTCTTTCAGTTTCAGTAAGACCACGCATTCTCTTCGCTTGGGCTCCTTTGCAGCGTCGCAGTCTGCCTGGTCCTAGCTATGAACCTTCCTCAAATCCCTCCTTCAGTTGATGAATCAGTCCCAAGAAAGGCAATTGAAGCTCAGACAAGACATAGACTACCTGAAAGAGGATCTATGTAATAGAGTTGAGGGCTAGGATTAGCAGGCTAAAAGGAAAGAGTGCAATTCAGTGCTCTGAGAGGACGTAGTTCCCTTCGGGAGTGAACCTCTGACTGCGCAGCCATATATAGGTTTGGGGAGATGACGCCCTTTTCTTATATTAACATTTCTTTCTTCTTATATCTTATAGTTGTCTCTTTTTACAGCCTGCTTTCAAACCTCGGTATAACACTGGGCGAAGGCCCCAGAAAACAGATCATTAGACAGGATAAGAGCTGCGATAGTGCACGGCATCGAATTTCTAGGTCACGGACTTCGAATAAAGCCATACTGCTCCGTGGGCCTCAGAAATGGCATGAACGAAAGCACTTGGCGGAGAATACTAAGGCCTTGCTTACCACCACACAGGTTGTTCACGCCGACGCGGGAAATTCACCCACTTTGCCTCGGCTGCTCGATCATCTTCGGCTAGAGCTTTACGATCGAGTCTCTTGCCTCCTATATGGTATATGGCTGCTTCCCCGAAGAATTCCGGATCCAATATTCCACCTTGTACTTCATTAGGCCAGGACTGACATGCCCAAGGCGAATTTGATTTGCCCGTGCGATCGCACGTGTTGCCAACACGCTTCGGAACCGGTTTCAGCCTGGGAATTAGACTAGAATATATAATAAAGACTTCCCATCTCGAGTGGAAAACCCTATCGAGGCAAATGCAAATGGGGGGATAAATATTGAAACTACATTAGCTTCTCGAAATGGATTGAAAGCGAAGGTGAATCCATAGCTCCAACCAAGGAAGGAAGGGTGGACGAGGCAGAACGTGCTACTAGTTCGCTTTAAGGGTTGGTAAGGGTTCCAACTATGACGGAAACCCTAATCTATTTAGCAAGTGCGTATTCGGGAAGGAGATGAACCAAAAACAGCAATAACTACAAGGTATGGCTCGTACGAATTTAAGGTTATGCCATTTGGATTAACCAACGCCCCGGCTACATTTTCGACTTTGATGCAAGAGGTGCTCCGGGAGTTCCTCGACGATTTCGTGGTGGTGTACCTAGATGACATCGTCATCTATAGCAAGGATATGGAGGAACACATCAAGCACTTGAAGAAGGTGTTCCAAGCATTGCGGGAATTCGAAAGAAAAATCATTATTGAGCGTCCAAGACCATACATATTGATAGATAGGACTGGTATTTATTTGTTCAATAGAAAAATTAGTTGAAAAAATCATGACTAGACTTAACAATAAAATAGTCGGAAGAGTGCACAGACGATGCAAATTTTTTGTTGCTGTCGGAAAAAGAAGAAGTCCTACTCCTATTAACATAGGAACTGGAAGTGGAATGAAAGGTATGATCCACCCATATTGATATGTCTGTTCCATCAATTTTTTTGAATTCTTTTTGAACGACCTTTCCCCCATAGACATATTGAATAGAAAAAGATATTTTGATTTCCACTGTAATTTTGAAAATTAATGTTTAAATGTCCTTCAAAAGTAAGTAAATAGGTCCGAAACGTATAAAATGCGGTTAATCCCGCCGTGATCCAAGCTATTATTGCGAAAATAGGCGAATACAACCAACTATCATCAAGAATTTCATCTTTTGACCAAAAACAAGCAAGAGGTGGAATACCACAAAGAGAAAATGTACCTAATAAAAAAGAAGTTTTGGTAATCGGTATATGCTTTGTTAAACCACCCATAAAAACCATATTCTGATTTTTATCGGGGGAATAGCCAACAATACTTTCCATTGAATGAATAACAGATCCAGACCCTAAAAAGAATAATGCTTTTGAATAAGCATGAGTAATCAAATGAAATAAAGCACTTCGATAAGACCCGATTCCTAGAGCTAGCATCATATAACCCAATTGAGACATTGTTGAATAAGCTAAACCCCTTTTAATGTTTTTAATGTCTTTTTGAGCAAGAGCTAAAGTAGCTCCTAATAATATCGTAATTATGCCTATCAAGGAGATGAAATCCATTATATTTATATAAGGTATAACTATAAAAAGAGGAAGAAGGCGAGCTACAAGAAAAATACCCGCTGCTACCATAGTAGCGGCATGGATAAGAGCCGAAATAGGAGTGGGACCCTCCATAGCATCAGGTAACCATACATGAAGCGGAAATTGTGCGGATTTAGCAACTGCACCAGCAAATAATAGAACAGCACACAAAGTAACAAATAGAGAATTGACTTGATTATTGGAAACCAAGTTATTAACCATTTCGAATAAATCCCGAAATTCAAAACTACCTGTTATCCAATTATCCAAAAAAGACCAAAAATTCCTAATAATAAACCAAAATCGCCCACACGATTTGTTACAAAAGCTTTTTGACAAGCATTTGCTGCAAGAGGTCGTGTGAACCAAAACCCTATTAATATTAATAGATAGGAACACATTCCAACCAATTCCCAAAAAATAGAAATTTGTATCAAATTGGAACTAGTAACTAATCCCAACATGGAAGTACTGAAAAAACTCATATAAGCAAAAAATCTCAAGTATCCTTGATCGTGAGCCATATAATTATCACTATAAATAAGAACCATAATTCCAACAGTAGTGATTAATATTGACATAATAGAAGTAAGTGGATCGATCAAATAGCCGAATTGCAAAGACAAGTGCGAGTTTGGGCTACAAGAGGTCGGGTTCTTAGGCCATGTAGTCGGAAATGGCAAGATCAAGATGGAGGCGGGGAAGATCAAAGCCATTGTTGATTGGGAGACCCCAAAGTCGGCATCGGAGTTACGCTCTTTCCTTGGCTTGGTAAATTACTACCGGCGGTTCATCAAGGGACATTCGGTGATCACGGCGCCGTTAACCAATATGCCCCGGAAGGACAAGGCGTGGGAATGGACACAAGAATGTATGAGGGCCTTTGAACAACTAAAGGAGGCGGTCACGAAGGAACCGGTACTCGCACTACCCGACTTCACCAAACCATTCGAAGTGATGACGGATGCTTCGGATATAGCCGTTGTATCTGCAATCTCTGGGCACCCCCATCTATTTGCTAACCGTTCACCCCTTCTCCTTCCGAGCCGTTCTAACTTATTGTTGGATCGGGAGTCACAAGAACCATCTCGTCTTACGCGACGTTGTTGCCTATAATTAGAATAAAATTCGAATAAGGGCCTAGGGCTACCCATCGATCCCGAAGTGGGTTGGCTGAAGGCCAAAGTCAAAGTACGGGGATGTAGACCCCACCTTAGGTGCTGAGTGGTGTCCTCTCCTCCCTAATACCTAATACAGAATTCCGTCTATGGAGCCTAAAGCTTCTTTCTAAACTAAAGCATGGCAGTAAGCAGTAAGTTGGCCTAGTCTGACGCCCAGCCTTCGCCTTCTTCAGTGGCCGAGTTGAAGCGTTCAACGGTTCTTCGCCACCTTTCTTTTTCAAGGTTGAGCTTGTGAAATGGAAGCTAATGCTATGCCCCTTGTTCAAGAGAAAGCGAGGACTTTCTTTTAGCTACCGGCCCAAACAAAAAAAAGAGATTAGCCTCTTGATCGATCGATTGATTGGATCGAAGCTAAGATAGCTTGACTCAATTGGAAGATAGGGGGTTGATTGAAGTGTGAGATCAGCCCAAGACTAAGGCCGGGCAACTAGCTGCTGCAGGATTTCCCGTCTATCTATCTCACCACGCTCCCCTACTCCTAACTCCTAACAAGGCTGCATATGGTGAAAGAAGTGGATGAGGAGTGGACTGCATTGAACAGAATGCTCGTGGTCGCCGGCTAACACAATGCAGGGGAGACTAGCCGAGAAGCCTAAGCTAGCTATCACCCCAGCGGAGTCTAGTCTTCTTATCGAGATGAGCATGAGTGGTCAAGCCCTGCAATGAGATCATGCGCCCTGGGCTACTGTTGTGTGTTCCGATCCTTCCAGTGAGAGCTTACTCCGCTGTTCGTGGTGGAGTAAGGGCTTAGGATTAGGGGTAAGGGCATGCCTTAAGGCAGCTCGTGACCCAGCATTAGACTGAAGTCGTTTTTGTTTTGGCATTTGTAGCCGAACCACAGCTCTCAATCCGATACTAAGAGTTTGCTTCCTTAATGGCGTAATGTAAAAGATAGCAGAGAGTAGTCAGTGTCAGTAGCTCCTCTTTGCCCGAGTGCGGGAGTCAGAGCAGAGGAAAGTAAGTCAGCCGGGTACGGCTTGTATACAGGGATATAATCGACCAAAGTAAGTGGATGGATCCCCATGAATATGGAACCGAACCCCGGCTTGCTGTCTGAAAGGCTTCTTTCGCGAGGAAGCACTTCGCTCACCACTTGAACGGACCGAAGGACACACCACAAGCTTCATTCAAGCATTTCCTCCATAAAGCAGTTCTTCCTTTCCATTTCATCACTTCAAAAACCTACCTTTCAAACTTTTATAGCAATCAGGTAAGGCCGAGGCTAATAGGAAGTACAGATATTCATTCAACCAAAAACCAACCACCGAACCGAAACCGATCGGGGAGACCGGGGGATATTTTATCAATCACAGCCCGGAAAGGAATTGACAGACGGGATGAAATAGCCGCTTGAGAAGAAGCGGCTTATTCGAGAACACCGTATTCAATTGCGACAACAACTCGAAACGCGAAAACAGCTACTTCTGTGGCATTTGTCCCTGAGACGCCAAGATCTTCCTTCTTGCCTTGCCTTCCTCTTCACTTCGAACCTGGTATCCTAGATGGTACGGGATAGCAGGAATCAAAGAATCAATAAGGATGTTGGGCGGGGAATCAAATCAAGAGAACTTTATTATCGCGGCATTCCAACAAAAAACATCTCCCAAAGTTGCTATGAAAATGAAAGTATCGCAGTTCGATAAGTCAGGACTAGACTCAAAAAGGTCCACCGTTTCTAGCTTCATCGTACCTGGTTTTAGTAGTCAAAGACTGTATACTTCGAAATGTCTGAGGGGGAGTCAGGGTCTTTCTTTGAACAGGTCCTTATTAAGGAATGGAAATGTCAAGTATTACGGGACTGAGAAGGAGTCTCAGGAGCCAACTAGACAAGATCTAGGGTTTAAGACCCTACAAATCTTAGGGAGATTGAAGGTCGCAATCCTTCTCCTGTACTTTCTTTTGGCCCTTGCCACAAGCGAGGGCAAGTTCCAGCTTCGACTCGGCCCCCTGGAGTTCCTAACCGAGGGAGGTTCAAACCTTTTTCTTGGCTTACCGAGCCCCCTATTTTCTCTTTTTGCCCTCATTCCCGCCGTTCCATCAATTTTTTTATTGCTAGCAATAGCATATTGTCTTTATCGCATTTTTCTTAAAAAGGAAGAAGGTTTAGAAAAAGGGAGAAGGGGGACCACCGAGTCCACTTGACCAATTTGAGATTGAGCCATTGATTGGTATTCTACTATTTTTCCGAAAAATCTGAGAAAAAGGACCGGTCTAAGGTTGAACCGGAGGGAAGGAGGTAAGGTAGGGCCTTTCCAATTGATAGCACCTCTATAATACTTTCTGATTGTTCATGAAACTTGCTCCTGTCTTTCTTCTTGATTCTGTATTGTATCTTTGTTTGATTTTTCTGTTTCTTGTGTTTTATGAGAAGAGTACTATTCGCAATCTTTCATAAACTTCTCATCTCTGCCTGTGTTGATGCTGTTCTGCCTGTCTTTTCTAAGTGTATATTCCTTATTGAAAGATTTTCTTATTTTTGATTCCTGCTCCCTTGCCTATTGGAGCTAGGGTTTCTTAGCTCTTCTTTGTTCGTAGTTCCTGGTTGTTGTCTCCCTTGTTAGGAAAGATGTTCACTCATTAACTTCCTAGCTACCCTCTCTCTGATTATACGATACCACTGGCAAATTGAATCGCATTCTAAAGTCCTTTTTACATGCCTACATGCCTGACATTCTTAGGGAAGGAGTATCCTCTATCCGGTGAGTCAGGACCGAACCTAGTAAATAGGAGTTCGCTTTCCACTGAGCCTTCTTTAATGCTTTGATCGGGCAGTGCTATCATTTACCATTTACAAGCCTAATTACAAGCCTAAGGGGAAGATCGGTACATCGATTCATCGGCCAAAGAAGGGGCCCTCTTCACCAACCCACTCCTGGATAAACAACTTGTTCCTTCTGAATCAGGAGATCGGGTCTTCGGCTAACGCGGGCGCCGGGGAGCAGGCCCAAGAGCAAAAACCTAGATTGCGCGAGATCTTTAAACGAGGAAATTCAACGATAGAACAAGAAGCATGCTATGCTATGGGAACTCAATGGAACTGGCACTCTGTATGTGCTGCTATGATAGTAAGCTCCTCCTGCTCTCTTATGCCGTTACGCTTACTTGAGCTAGCTCTTATCGGTAAAGAAATTCGATTACTGGGCGGAGAAAAGAGAAGTAACTAACCTTAGATCTCTGGTCGGCTATCAGTAAAGGAACCTTCTGGCCGGTTAGGTTAAGCAAAGAGCGCTGGCAGGGATTCTTTCCTGAAAGTGCGAACGTGAAAGAGCGATCGTGCCCCTAGGTTAACATCAGTTAGCCGTGAAGAACGCAGGTAACCTTACCGGGGTTTATTCGTGAAAGTCAGCTCTGGCTTTCGGCACCGGTTACGAGAACAGTATGAGTTCATTCTGTCCCACTTGGCTCAATAGCCGGAGATTAAATAGCAGCTTCTTCTTTCACATTTGTCCAGCTTATGATGATTCCATTTCAAAAAGCTATTATTCCTCCAACAGTGGATAGGCAAACAAAAGAAAGCAGTCACCCACCAGGAAGGCATAGAGTGAAGCCAGGAAAGGAATTGCTTACTACAGACAGACCCGCCGGTAACACCTCAAAGACCAAGAGCAGCGGATAATCTAACTCTAACAACGGGTATTCATCCCATCTCGAGTTCGAAACTATATTCTCATGTCCTCAACCCCGGTACTCTACTATATGCAACCTATTTTGACACAACTTATTCTCTTCTCAAAGAGCTTCTTCTATCAAACCGCGTATTCTCGGCATCAACCTGGCAAGATCCGATCGGAAAGATAAGAAGCATCTGACTCATAAGCTACTAAGGCCCGAAAGCCTTGCCAACTACGTCTACCTTACTTACTAGCTAGCCTAAGAAGAGAAGTACTTGCCAGCAGTCCAAGCTCACCAGGACCCAGGTGCTGAGAAAAAAGGCTTCAGCTTTCTTCGAGGAAGGGGATGATCGGTTCAGAAGTCGAACAGGTTCCAGCCTAGAAAGCTGAGCAGTTCTCAGAAAGAGTAGTTAATGGTTCACCTGGTAATAGCTGGGATTTCGTATTCTACTTAGAAATAGAAAGCTATGTCTCGAGAACGCCTTCCTTCTAACTAACTAACTAAGGCAATTGGTCTCTCACGTTGGATATAGATGTTGCCAATGCAAGTTAAGCGCGTAAACGACCTGAAGATTGGTGTTGGCATTAGGAGAAGCAAGCTGATAGTGGAACTAGTGGCATTCCTTTTTCGGATAAGAAAGTGACCTCGCCGGCCCTTCATTTGCCCCTCATCTTTATGACTCAACATCTGTAGCGTCATCGAAGTGTAGCTCGGCAATGAGTACCTTCTCTTCTAGCTCTTCGGTGTGGCTTTCTTTAAAGAGACTTTCCTCCTCTGCAGCTATCTCCTACAAGCTTGTTCTTAGGTTGTATAGTAATGGTCAACAAGCGTGGTCATAAGCTTTGCTTAGTCCATGTTTTCGTAGCCGAAGAAAATGTCCTTTGTTATAGGCTTGTCCTTCTAGTAGCTCTTAGGGTTGCTGAAAGTGTGGATGATTTTCCTTTCCTGCAACGCCTACTCAAAACGTTAAACGTTGAGGGGTCTTTCTATGGAAAAAGTTCTGGTCATGGGGTGGGCAGGGAATGAATGGAATTGATTGTTGCGCGGATTAGCCGCGAAAGAGCTTTACAAGCGGCATTGCCGGATTATCGGAATCGTTTCAATGTGAACATTCCGGTAAGCAGTGCCGAAATGAACTGTAATGGCTATTAGAATTAGAATAGGGTAGACAACTCTTTACTCTTTTCTTACTCTCCTTTAAAGCCTTACTTATTACTTAAAGGGCTAGGTAAAGAGCAAGCAGGAATCTTTCCCAATGCGCTAAGGTTATAGGTCAAAAGCAGATTCGAGCAAAGAGAAGACAGTCTTCTTATCGTTCGTGACCCTTCTCGAAAAAATTCTGTTACATAAGCTCAACAGCTTAAGGGCTACTATATCTCATCCCCACGAGGGAAGATCTAGTGATAGAGGAAAACGCGAGAATGAAGGTTTGTAATGAAGACTATTACACCAGAAAAATCAGTATCTTACCGCGCATCAGCTTGAAGAGCGGCTATCGGAGTCAGGCTTAAGAGAGCCTCCTACCTAGTCAAATACTGAACTGAAAAAAGAAGAATACCATCATCGAGTACTGAATCGGATTCAGAGATCACCAGCCTATCGAACCAAAGGCTGACCAGGCACTTTTGTTGTTGCAGAATTAGACCCCCAATCCAATGGTTACCAGTTGAAGAGAGCGGCTCTCTTGATACGAACCGCTCAGGGTCAAAAAGAAGAATATGCCTGCTTGCGATAGTTGACTGAAGCCAAAACGCGGTTTGCCAACTTTGTCTTGGATGCCCTAATTCATAATGAATAAGCGGAATAGAATAGATGGAAGTAAGAACATAAGAAAGAGGTCGAATTTCGTATAGAAAGAAAACGAACCACTTCTATTCTCGGAGCCCACGGAGCGGTATATGAAGAATGGCTTTTTGGTCCCTTTCGTCCAGTGGTTAGGACATCGTCTTTTCATGTCGAAGACACGGGTTCGATTCCCGTAAGGGATAGGTACTCATTCCCGGCCGCTTTCAGTTAGTGTTCATTGCTGAGTGATCGCTCGCTATCTGGCTGGAAAAGGTGGTCCGGAAGCTTCCTCTCTCCCAGCAAGCAAGACGAGATCACCATTTCTCTCAGTAATGGACTTCCTTGAATTCAAAGCAGGGGATAGCCCCTGTGGGAGTCGAATCTTCAATCAAGCAAGACCGGACAACTGCGAAAGAGCGAATCTTTCCCCTATCTCTAAAGGGGCTTCTTCGATCTCATACTTCGTTTATGTTAGGGTTTCGCCCGTAGCAGGGCAATTAATATAGCGCCTCGTGGTACTCGTGAGAAAGATGAGATAAAGCTAAATAGACTCTCGAAAGGGGGAAGCTTCCTTGTCCTACTCGTCGTCTCCAATCATGACAAGACAGTGGGGTAGTTAAGATCTCTTCGAAGAGGGGGAGCTAATACCTTTCTAACTCGGCACCCACAATCATGGGGTAAAGAACCTCTAAGCATCGACGCCAAAGGACAACTCACTTCCAGCCAAGAATAGGAAAACTCATTACCAAGGGGCAAGGGGTTTAGCAAGCATTAAATGAAGTAGACTCTTTCAGTTTCAGTAAGACCACGCATTCTCTTCGCTTGGGCTCCTTTGCAGCGTCGCAGTCTGCCTGGTCCTAGCTATGAACCTTCCTCAAATCCCTCCTTCAGTTGATGAATCAGTCCCAAGAAAGGCAATTGAAGCTCAGACAAGACATAGACTACCTGAAAGAGGATCTATGTAATAGAGTTGAGGGCTAGGATTAGCAGGCTAAAAGGAAAGAGTGCAATTCAGTGCTCTGAGAGGACGTAGTTCCCTTCGGGAGTGAACCTCTGACTGCGCAGCCATATATAGGTTTGGGGAGATGACGCCCTTTTCTTATATTAACATTTCTTTCTTCTTATATCTTATAGTTGTCTCTTTTTACAGCCTGCTTTCAAACCTCGGTATAACACTGGGCGAAGGCCCCAGAAAACAGATCATTAGACAGGATAAGAGCTGCGATAGTGCACGGCATCGAATTTCTAGGTCACGGACTTCGAATAAAGCCATACTGCTCCGTGGGCCTCAGAAATGGCATGAACGAAAGCACTTGGCGGAGAATACTAAGGCCTTGCTTACCACCACACAGGTTGTTCACGCCGACGCGGGAAATTCACCCACTTTGCCTCGGCTGCTCGATCATCTTCGGCTAGAGCTTTACGATCGAGTCTCTTGCCTCCTATATGGTATATGGCTGCTTCCCCGAAGAATTCCGGATCCAATATTCCACCTTGTACTTCATTAGGCCAGGACTGACATGCCCAAGGCGAATTTGATTTGCCCGTGCGATCGCACGTGTTGCCAACACGCTTCGGAACCGGTTTCAGCCTGGGAATTAGACTAGAATATATAATAAAGACTTCCCATCTCGAGTGGAAAACCCTATCGAGGCAAATGCAAATGGGGGGATAAATATTGAAACTACATTAGCTTCTCGAAATGGATTGAAAGCGAAGGTGAATCCATAGCTCCAACCAAGGAAGGAAGGGTGGACGAGGCAGAACGTGCTACTAGTTCGCTTTAAGGGTTGGTAAGGGTTCCAACTATGACGGAAACCCTAATCTATTTAGCAAGTGCGTATTCGGGAAGGAGATGAACCAAAAACAGCAATAACTACAAGGTATGGCTCGTACGAATTTAAGGTTATGCCATTTGGATTAACCAACGCCCCGGCTACATTTTCGACTTTGATGCAAGAGGTGCTCCGGGAGTTCCTCGACGATTTCGTGGTGGTGTACCTAGATGACATCGTCATCTATAGCAAGGATATGGAGGAACACATCAAGCACTTGAAGAAGGTGTTCCAAGCATTGCGGGAATTCGAAAGAAAAATCATTATTGAGCGTCCAAGACCATACATATTGATAGATAGGACTGGTATTTATTTGTTCAATAGAAAAATTAGTTGAAAAAATCATGACTAGACTTAACAATAAAATAGTCGGAAGAGTGCACAGACGATGCAAATTTTTTGTTGCTGTCGGAAAAAGAAGAAGTCCTACTCCTATTAACATAGGAACTGGAAGTGGAATGAAAGGTATGATCCACCCATATTGATATGTCTGTTCCATCAATTTTTTTGAATTCTTTTTGAACGACCTTTCCCCCATAGACATATTGAATAGAAAAAGATATTTTGATTTCCACTGTAATTTTGAAAATTAATGTTTAAATGTCCTTCAAAAGTAAGTAAATAGGTCCGAAACGTATAAAATGCGGTTAATCCCGCCGTGATCCAAGCTATTATTGCGAAAATAGGCGAATACAACCAACTATCATCAAGAATTTCATCTTTTGACCAAAAACAAGCAAGAGGTGGAATACCACAAAGAGAAAATGTACCTAATAAAAAAGAAGTTTTGGTAATCGGTATATGCTTTGTTAAACCACCCATAAAAACCATATTCTGATTTTTATCGGGGGAATAGCCAACAATACTTTCCATTGAATGAATAACAGATCCAGACCCTAAAAAGAATAATGCTTTTGAATAAGCATGAGTAATCAAATGAAATAAAGCACTTCGATAAGACCCGATTCCTAGAGCTAGCATCATATAACCCAATTGAGACATTGTTGAATAAGCTAAACCCCTTTTAATGTTTTTAATGTCTTTTTGAGCAAGAGCTAAAGTAGCTCCTAATAATATCGTAATTATGCCTATCAAGGAGATGAAATCCATTATATTTATATAAGGTATAACTATAAAAAGAGGAAGAAGGCGAGCTACAAGAAAAATACCCGCTGCTACCATAGTAGCGGCATGGATAAGAGCCGAAATAGGAGTGGGACCCTCCATAGCATCAGGTAACCATACATGAAGCGGAAATTGTGCGGATTTAGCAACTGCACCAGCAAATAATAGAACAGCACACAAAGTAACAAATAGAGAATTGACTTGATTATTGGAAACCAAGTTATTAACCATTTCGAATAAATCCCGAAATTCAAAACTACCTGTTATCCAATTATCCAAAAAAGACCAAAAATTCCTAATAATAAACCAAAATCGCCCACACGATTTGTTACAAAAGCTTTTTGACAAGCATTTGCTGCAAGAGGTCGTGTGAACCAAAACCCTATTAATATTAATAGATAGGAACACATTCCAACCAATTCCCAAAAAATAGAAATTTGTATCAAATTGGAACTAGTAACTAATCCCAACATGGAAGTACTGAAAAAACTCATATAAGCAAAAAATCTCAAGTATCCTTGATCGTGAGCCATATAATTATCACTATAAATAAGAACCATAATTCCAACAGTAGTGATTAATATTGACATAATAGAAGTAAGTGGATCGATCAAATAGCCGAATTGCAAAGACAAGTGCGAGTTTGGGCTACAAGAGGTCGGGTTCTTAGGCCATGTAGTCGGAAATGGCAAGATCAAGATGGAGGCGGGGAAGATCAAAGCCATTGTTGATTGGGAGACCCCAAAGTCGGCATCGGAGTTACGCTCTTTCCTTGGCTTGGTAAATTACTACCGGCGGTTCATCAAGGGACATTCGGTGATCACGGCGCCGTTAACCAATATGCCCCGGAAGGACAAGGCGTGGGAATGGACACAAGAATGTATGAGGGCCTTTGAACAACTAAAGGAGGCGGTCACGAAGGAACCGGTACTCGCACTACCCGACTTCACCAAACCATTCGAAGTGATGACGGATGCTTCGGATATAGCCGTTGTATCTGCAATCTCTGGGCACCCCCATCTATTTGCTAACCGTTCACCCCTTCTCCTTCCGAGCCGTTCTAACTTATTGTTGGATCGGGAGTCACAAGAACCATCTCGTCTTACGCGACGTTGTTGCCTATAATTAGAATAAAATTCGAATAAGGGCCTAGGGCTACCCATCGATCCCGAAGTGGGTTGGCTGAAGGCCAAAGTCAAAGTACGGGGATGTAGACCCCACCTTAGGTGCTGAGTGGTGTCCTCTCCTCCCTAATACCTAATACAGAATTCCGTCTATGGAGCCTAAAGCTTCTTTCTAAACTAAAGCATGGCAGTAAGCAGTAAGTTGGCCTAGTCTGACGCCCAGCCTTCGCCTTCTTCAGTGGCCGAGTTGAAGCGTTCAACGGTTCTTCGCCACCTTTCTTTTTCAAGGTTGAGCTTGTGAAATGGAAGCTAATGCTATGCCCCTTGTTCAAGAGAAAGCGAGGACTTTCTTTTAGCTACCGGCCCAAACAAAAAAAAGAGATTAGCCTCTTGATCGATCGATTGATTGGATCGAAGCTAAGATAGCTTGACTCAATTGGAAGATAGGGGGTTGATTGAAGTGTGAGATCAGCCCAAGACTAAGGCCGGGCAACTAGCTGCTGCAGGATTTCCCGTCTATCTATCTCACCACGCTCCCCTACTCCTAACTCCTAACAAGGCTGCATATGGTGAAAGAAGTGGATGAGGAGTGGACTGCATTGAACAGAATGCTCGTGGTCGCCGGCTAACACAATGCAGGGGAGACTAGCCGAGAAGCCTAAGCTAGCTATCACCCCAGCGGAGTCTAGTCTTCTTATCGAGATGAGCATGAGTGGTCAAGCCCTGCAATGAGATCATGCGCCCTGGGCTACTGTTGTGTGTTCCGATCCTTCCAGTGAGAGCTTACTCCGCTGTTCGTGGTGGAGTAAGGGCTTAGGATTAGGGGTAAGGGCATGCCTTAAGGCAGCTCGTGACCCAGCATTAGACTGAAGTCGTTTTTGTTTTGGCATTTGTAGCCGAACCACAGCTCTCAATCCGATACTAAGAGTTTGCTTCCTTAATGGCGTAATGTAAAAGATAGCAGAGAGTAGTCAGTGTCAGTAGCTCCTCTTTGCCCGAGTGCGGGAGTCAGAGCAGAGGAAAGTAAGTCAGCCGGGTACGGCTTGTATACAGGGATATAATCGACCAAAGTAAGTGGATGGATCCCCATGAATATGGAACCGAACCCCGGCTTGCTGTCTGAAAGGCTTCTTTCGCGAGGAAGCACTTCGCTCACCACTTGAACGGACCGAAGGACACACCACAAGCTTCATTCAAGCATTTCCTCCATAAAGCAGTTCTTCCTTTCCATTTCATCACTTCAAAAACCTACCTTTCAAACTTTTATAGCAATCAGGTAAGGCCGAGGCTAATAGGAAGTACAGATATTCATTCAACCAAAAACCAACCACCGAACCGAAACCGATCGGGGAGACCGGGGGATATTTTATCAATCACAGCCCGGAAAGGAATTGACAGACGGGATGAAATAGCCGCTTGAGAAGAAGCGGCTTATTCGAGAACACCGTATTCAATTGCGACAACAACTCGAAACGCGAAAACAGCTACTTCTGTGGCATTTGTCCCTGAGACGCCAAGATCTTCCTTCTTGCCTTGCCTTCCTCTTCACTTCGAACCTGGTATCCTAGATGGTACGGGATAGCAGGAATCAAAGAATCAATAAGGATGTTGGGCGGGGAATCAAATCAAGAGAACTTTATTATCGCGGCATTCCAACAAAAAACATCTCCCAAAGTTGCTATGAAAATGAAAGTATCGCAGTTCGATAAGTCAGGACTAGACTCAAAAAGGTCCACCGTTTCTAGCTTCATCGTACCTGGTTTTAGTAGTCAAAGACTGTATACTTCGAAATGTCTGAGGGGGAGTCAGGGTCTTTCTTTGAACAGGTCCTTATTAAGGAATGGAAATGTCAAGTATTACGGGACTGAGAAGGAGTCTCAGGAGCCAACTAGACAAGATCTAGGGTTTAAGACCCTACAAATCTTAGGGAGATTGAAGGTCGCAATCCTTCTCCTGTACTTTCTTTTGGCCCTTGCCACAAGCGAGGGCAAGTTCCAGCTTCGACTCGGCCCCCTGGAGTTCCTAACCGAGGGAGGTTCAAACCTTTTTCTTGGCTTACCGAGCCCCCTATTTTCTCTTTTTGCCCTCATTCCCGCCGTTCCATCAATTTTTTTATTGCTAGCAATAGCATATTGTCTTTATCGCATTTTTCTTAAAAAGGAAGAAGGTTTAGAAAAAGGGAGAAGGGGGACCACCGAGTCCACTTGACCAATTTGAGATTGAGCCATTGATTGGTATTCTACTATTTTTCCGAAAAATCTGAGAAAAAGGACCGGTCTAAGGTTGAACCGGAGGGAAGGAGGTAAGGTAGGGCCTTTCCAATTGATAGCACCTCTATAATACTTTCTGATTGTTCATGAAACTTGCTCCTGTCTTTCTTCTTGATTCTGTATTGTATCTTTGTTTGATTTTTCTGTTTCTTGTGTTTTATGAGAAGAGTACTATTCGCAATCTTTCATAAACTTCTCATCTCTGCCTGTGTTGATGCTGTTCTGCCTGTCTTTTCTAAGTGTATATTCCTTATTGAAAGATTTTCTTATTTTTGATTCCTGCTCCCTTGCCTATTGGAGCTAGGGTTTCTTAGCTCTTCTTTGTTCGTAGTTCCTGGTTGTTGTCTCCCTTGTTAGGAAAGATGTTCACTCATTAACTTCCTAGCTACCCTCTCTCTGATTATACGATACCACTGGCAAATTGAATCGCATTCTAAAGTCCTTTTTACATGCCTACATGCCTGACATTCTTAGGGAAGGAGTATCCTCTATCCGGTGAGTCAGGACCGAACCTAGTAAATAGGAGTTCGCTTTCCACTGAGCCTTCTTTAATGCTTTGATCGGGCAGTGCTATCATTTACCATTTACAAGCCTAATTACAAGCCTAAGGGGAAGATCGGTACATCGATTCATCGGCCAAAGAAGGGGCCCTCTTCACCAACCCACTCCTGGATAAACAACTTGTTCCTTCTGAATCAGGAGATCGGGTCTTCGGCTAACGCGGGCGCCGGGGAGCAGGCCCAAGAGCAAAAACCTAGATTGCGCGAGATCTTTAAACGAGGAAATTCAACGATAGAACAAGAAGCATGCTATGCTATGGGAACTCAATGGAACTGGCACTCTGTATGTGCTGCTATGATAGTAAGCTCCTCCTGCTCTCTTATGCCGTTACGCTTACTTGAGCTAGCTCTTATCGGTAAAGAAATTCGATTACTGGGCGGAGAAAAGAGAAGTAACTAACCTTAGATCTCTGGTCGGCTATCAGTAAAGGAACCTTCTGGCCGGTTAGGTTAAGCAAAGAGCGCTGGCAGGGATTCTTTCCTGAAAGTGCGAACGTGAAAGAGCGATCGTGCCCCTAGGTTAACATCAGTTAGCCGTGAAGAACGCAGGTAACCTTACCGGGGTTTATTCGTGAAAGTCAGCTCTGGCTTTCGGCACCGGTTACGAGAACAGTATGAGTTCATTCTGTCCCACTTGGCTCAATAGCCGGAGATTAAATAGCAGCTTCTTCTTTCACATTTGTCCAGCTTATGATGATTCCATTTCAAAAAGCTATTATTCCTCCAACAGTGGATAGGCAAACAAAAGAAAGCAGTCACCCACCAGGAAGGCATAGAGTGAAGCCAGGAAAGGAATTGCTTACTACAGACAGACCCGCCGGTAACACCTCAAAGACCAAGAGCAGCGGATAATCTAACTCTAACAACGGGTATTCATCCCATCTCGAGTTCGAAACTATATTCTCATGTCCTCAACCCCGGTACTCTACTATATGCAACCTATTTTGACACAACTTATTCTCTTCTCAAAGAGCTTCTTCTATCAAACCGCGTATTCTCGGCATCAACCTGGCAAGATCCGATCGGAAAGATAAGAAGCATCTGACTCATAAGCTACTAAGGCCCGAAAGCCTTGCCAACTACGTCTACCTTACTTACTAGCTAGCCTAAGAAGAGAAGTACTTGCCAGCAGTCCAAGCTCACCAGGACCCAGGTGCTGAGAAAAAAGGCTTCAGCTTTCTTCGAGGAAGGGGATGATCGGTTCAGAAGTCGAACAGGTTCCAGCCTAGAAAGCTGAGCAGTTCTCAGAAAGAGTAGTTAATGGTTCACCTGGTAATAGCTGGGATTTCGTATTCTACTTAGAAATAGAAAGCTATGTCTCGAGAACGCCTTCCTTCTAACTAACTAACTAAGGCAATTGGTCTCTCACGTTGGATATAGATGTTGCCAATGCAAGTTAAGCGCGTAAACGACCTGAAGATTGGTGTTGGCATTAGGAGAAGCAAGCTGATAGTGGAACTAGTGGCATTCCTTTTTCGGATAAGAAAGTGACCTCGCCGGCCCTTCATTTGCCCCTCATCTTTATGACTCAACATCTGTAGCGTCATCGAAGTGTAGCTCGGCAATGAGTACCTTCTCTTCTAGCTCTTCGGTGTGGCTTTCTTTAAAGAGACTTTCCTCCTCTGCAGCTATCTCCTACAAGCTTGTTCTTAGGTTGTATAGTAATGGTCAACAAGCGTGGTCATAAGCTTTGCTTAGTCCATGTTTTCGTAGCCGAAGAAAATGTCCTTTGTTATAGGCTTGTCCTTCTAGTAGCTCTTAGGGTTGCTGAAAGTGTGGATGATTTTCCTTTCCTGCAACGCCTACTCAAAACGTTAAACGTTGAGGGGTCTTTCTATGGAAAAAGTTCTGGTCATGGGGTGGGCAGGGAATGAATGGAATTGATTGTTGCGCGGATTAGCCGCGAAAGAGCTTTACAAGCGGCATTGCCGGATTATCGGAATCGTTTCAATGTGAACATTCCGGTAAGCAGTGCCGAAATGAACTGTAATGGCTATTAGAATTAGAATAGGGTAGACAACTCTTTACTCTTTTCTTACTCTCCTTTAAAGCCTTACTTATTACTTAAAGGGCTAGGTAAAGAGCAAGCAGGAATCTTTCCCAATGCGCTAAGGTTATAGGTCAAAAGCAGATTCGAGCAAAGAGAAGACAGTCTTCTTATCGTTCGTGACCCTTCTCGAAAAAATTCTGTTACATAAGCTCAACAGCTTAAGGGCTACTATATCTCATCCCCACGAGGGAAGATCTAGTGATAGAGGAAAACGCGAGAATGAAGGTTTGTAATGAAGACTATTACACCAGAAAAATCAGTATCTTACCGCGCATCAGCTTGAAGAGCGGCTATCGGAGTCAGGCTTAAGAGAGCCTCCTACCTAGTCAAATACTGAACTGAAAAAAGAAGAATACCATCATCGAGTACTGAATCGGATTCAGAGATCACCAGCCTATCGAACCAAAGGCTGACCAGGCACTTTTGTTGTTGCAGAATTAGACCCCCAATCCAATGGTTACCAGTTGAAGAGAGCGGCTCTCTTGATACGAACCGCTCAGGGTCAAAAAGAAGAATATGCCTGCTTGCGATAGTTGACTGAAGCCAAAACGCGGTTTGCCAACTTTGTCTTGGATGCCCTAATTCATAATGAATAAGCGGAATAGAATAGATGGAAGTAAGAACATAAGAAAGAGGTCGAATTTCGTATAGAAAGAAAACGAACCACTTCTATTCTCGGAGCCCACGGAGCGGTATATGAAGAATGGCTTTTTGGTCCCTTTCGTCCAGTGGTTAGGACATCGTCTTTTCATGTCGAAGACACGGGTTCGATTCCCGTAAGGGATAGGTACTCATTCCCGGCCGCTTTCAGTTAGTGTTCATTGCTGAGTGATCGCTCGCTATCTGGCTGGAAAAGGTGGTCCGGAAGCTTCCTCTCTCCCAGCAAGCAAGACGAGATCACCATTTCTCTCAGTAATGGACTTCCTTGAATTCAAAGCAGGGGATAGCCCCTGTGGGAGTCGAATCTTCAATCAAGCAAGACCGGACAACTGCGAAAGAGCGAATCTTTCCCCTATCTCTAAAGGGGCTTCTTCGATCTCATACTTCGTTTATGTTAGGGTTTCGCCCGTAGCAGGGCAATTAATATAGCGCCTCGTGGTACTCGTGAGAAAGATGAGATAAAGCTAAATAGACTCTCGAAAGGGGGAAGCTTCCTTGTCCTACTCGTCGTCTCCAATCATGACAAGACAGTGGGGTAGTTAAGATCTCTTCGAAGAGGGGGAGCTAATACCTTTCTAACTCGGCACCCACAATCATGGGGTAAAGAACCTCTAAGCATCGACGCCAAAGGACAACTCACTTCCAGCCAAGAATAGGAAAACTCATTACCAAGGGGCAAGGGGTTTAGCAAGCATTAAATGAAGTAGACTCTTTCAGTTTCAGTAAGACCACGCATTCTCTTCGCTTGGGCTCCTTTGCAGCGTCGCAGTCTGCCTGGTCCTAGCTATGAACCTTCCTCAAATCCCTCCTTCAGTTGATGAATCAGTCCCAAGAAAGGCAATTGAAGCTCAGACAAGACATAGACTACCTGAAAGAGGATCTATGTAATAGAGTTGAGGGCTAGGATTAGCAGGCTAAAAGGAAAGAGTGCAATTCAGTGCTCTGAGAGGACGTAGTTCCCTTCGGGAGTGAACCTCTGACTGCGCAGCCATATATAGGTTTGGGGAGATGACGCCCTTTTCTTATATTAACATTTCTTTCTTCTTATATCTTATAGTTGTCTCTTTTTACAGCCTGCTTTCAAACCTCGGTATAACACTGGGCGAAGGCCCCAGAAAACAGATCATTAGACAGGATAAGAGCTGCGATAGTGCACGGCATCGAATTTCTAGGTCACGGACTTCGAATAAAGCCATACTGCTCCGTGGGCCTCAGAAATGGCATGAACGAAAGCACTTGGCGGAGAATACTAAGGCCTTGCTTACCACCACACAGGTTGTTCACGCCGACGCGGGAAATTCACCCACTTTGCCTCGGCTGCTCGATCATCTTCGGCTAGAGCTTTACGATCGAGTCTCTTGCCTCCTATATGGTATATGGCTGCTTCCCCGAAGAATTCCGGATCCAATATTCCACCTTGTACTTCATTAGGCCAGGACTGACATGCCCAAGGCGAATTTGATTTGCCCGTGCGATCGCACGTGTTGCCAACACGCTTCGGAACCGGTTTCAGCCTGGGAATTAGACTAGAATATATAATAAAGACTTCCCATCTCGAGTGGAAAACCCTATCGAGGCAAATGCAAATGGGGGGATAAATATTGAAACTACATTAGCTTCTCGAAATGGATTGAAAGCGAAGGTGAATCCATAGCTCCAACCAAGGAAGGAAGGGTGGACGAGGCAGAACGTGCTACTAGTTCGCTTTAAGGGTTGGTAAGGGTTCCAACTATGACGGAAACCCTAATCTATTTAGCAAGTGCGTATTCGGGAAGGAGATGAACCAAAACAGCAATAACTACAAGGTATGGCTCGTACGAATTTAAGGTTATGCCATTTGGATTAACCAACGCCCGGCTACATTTTCGACTTTGATGCAAGAGGTGCTCCGGGAGTTCCTCGACGATTTCGTGGTGGTGTACCTAGATGACATCGTCATCTATAGCAAGGATATGGAGGAACACATCAAGCACTTGAAGAAGGTGTTCCAAGCATTGCGGGAATTCGAAAGAAAAATCATTATTGAGCGTCCAAGACCATACATATTGATAGATAGGACTGGTATTTATTTGTTCAATAGAAAAATTAGTTGAAAAAATCATGACTAGACTTAACAATAAAATAGTCGGAAGAGTGCACAGACGATGCAAATTTTTTGTTGCTGTCGGAAAAAGAAGAAGTCCTACTCCTATTAACATAGGAACTGGAAGTGGAATGAAAGGTATGATCCACCCATATTGATATGTCTGTTCCATCAATTTTTTTGAATTCTTTTGAACGACCTTTCCCCCATAGACATATGAATAGAAAAAGATATTTTGATTTCCACTGTAATTTTGAAAATTAATGTTTAAATGTCCTTCAAAAGTAAGTAAATAGGTCCGAAACGTATAAAATGCGGTTAATCCCGCCGTGATCCAAGCTATTATTGCGAAAATAGGCGAATACAACCAACTATCATCAAGAATTTCATCTTTTGACCAAAAACAAGCAAGAGGTGGAATACCACAAAGAGAAAATGTACCTAATAAAAAGAAGTTTTGGTAATCGGTATATGCTTTGTTAAACCACCCATAAAAACCATATTCTGATTTTATCGGGGAAATAGCCAACAATACTTTCCATTGAATGAATAACAGATCCAGACCCTAAAAAGAATAATGCTTTTGAATAAGCATGAGTAATCAAATGAAATAAAGCACTTCGATAAGACCCGATTCCTAGAGCTAGCATCATATAACCCAATTGAGACATTGTTGAATAAGCTAAACCCCTTTTAATGTTTTTAATGTCTTTTTGAGCAAGAGCTAAAGTAGCTCCTAATAATATCGTAATTATGCCTATCAAGGAGATGAAATCCATTATATTTATATAAGGTATAACTATAAAAAGAGGAAGAAGGCGAGCTACAAGAAAATACCCGCTGCTACCATAGTAGCGGCATGGATAAGAGCCGAAATAGGAGTGGGACCCTCCATAGCATCAGGTAACCATACATGAAGCGGAAATTGTGCGGATTTAGCAACTGCACCAGCAAATAATAGAACAGCACACAAAGTAACAAATAGAGAATTGACTTGATTATTGGAAACCAAGTTATTAACCATTTCGAATAAATCCCGAAATTCAAAACTACCTGTTATCCAATTATCCAAAAAAGACCAAAAATTCCTAATAATAAACCAAAATCGCCCACACGATTTGTTACAAAAGCTTTTTGACAAGCATTTGCTGCAAGAGGTCGTGTGAACCAAAACCCTATTAATATTAATAGATAGGAACACATTCCAACCAATTCCCAAAAAATAGAAATTTGTATCAAATTGGAACTAGTAACTAATCCCAACATGGAAGTACTGAAAAAACTCATATAAGCAAAAAATCTCAAGTATCCTTGATCGTGAGCCATATAATTATCACTATAAATAAGAACCATAATTCCACAGTAGTGATTAATATTGAACTAATAGAAGTAAGTGGATCGATCAAATAGCCGAATTGCAAAGACAAGTGCGAGTTTGGGCTACAAGAGGTCGGGTTCTTAGGCCATGTAGTCGGAAATGGCAAGAAAGATGGAGGCGGGGAAGATCAAAGCCATTGTTGATTGGGAACCCCAAGTCGGCATCGGAGTTACGCTCTTTCCTTGGCTTGGTAAATTACTACCGCGGTTCATCAAGGGACATTCGTGATCACGGCGCCGTTAACCAATATGCCCCGGAAGGACAAGGCGTGGGAATGGACACAAGAATGTATGAGGGCCTTTGAACAACTAAAGGAGGCGGTCACGAGGAACCGGTACTCGCACTACCCGACTTCACCAAACATTCGAAGTGATGACGGATGCTTCGGATATAGCCGTTGTATCTGCAATCTCGGGCACCCCCATCTATTTGCTAACCGTTCACCC
>NW_026137549.1:0-34759 GCF_009805555.1 Andrographis paniculata | reverse complement strand
CGCTTGGGCTCCTTTGCAGCGTCGCAGTCTGCCTGGTCCTAGCTATGAACCTTCCTCAAAATCCCGCCTTCAGGTGATGAATCAGTCCCAAGAAAGGCAATGAAGCTCAGACAAGACATAGACTACCTGAAAGAGGATCGATGTAATAGAGTTGAGGGGCTAGGATTAGCAGGCTAAAAGGAAAGAGTGCAATCAGTGCTCTGAGAGGACGTAGTCCCTTCGGGAGTGAACCTCGACTGCGCAGCATATATAGGTTTGGGGAGATGACGCCCTTTTCTTATATTAACATTTCTTTCTTCTTTATATCTTATAGTGTCTCTTTTTACAGCCTGCTTTCAAACCTCGGTATAACACTGGGCGAAGGCCCCAGAAAACAGATCATTAGACAGGATAAGAGCTGCGATAGTGCACGGCATCGAATTTCTAGGTCACGGACTTCGAATAAAGCCATACGCTCCTGGGCCTCAGAAATGGCATGAACGAAAGCACTTGGCGGAGAATACTAAGGCCTTGCTTACCACCACACAGGTTGTTCACGCCGACGCGGGAAATTCACCCACTTTGCCTCGGCTGCTCGATCATCTTCGGCTAGAGCTTTACGATCGAGTCTCTTGCCTCCTATATGGTATATGGCTGCTTCCCGAAGAATTCCGGATCCAATATTCCACCTTGTACTTCATTAGGCCAGGACTGACATGCCCAAGGCGAATTTGATTTGCCCGTGCGATCGCACGTGTTGCCAACACGCTTCGGAACGGTTTCAGCCTGGGAATTAGACTAGAATATATAATAAAGACTTCCCATCTCGAGTGGAAAACCCTATCGAGGCAAATGCAAATGGGGGGATAAATATTGAAACTACATTAGCTTCTCGAAATGGATTGAAAGCGAAGGTGAATCCATAGCTCCAACCAAGGAAGGAAGGGTGGACGAGCAGAACTGCTACTAGTTCGCTTAAGGGTTGGTAAGGGTTCAACTATGACGGAAAACCCTAATCTATTTAGCAAGTGCGTATTCGGGAAGGAGATGAACCAAAAACAGCAATAACTACAAGGTATGGCTCGTACGAATTTAAGGTTATGCCATTTGGATTAACCAACGCCCGGCTACATTTTCGACTTTGATGCAAGAGGTGCTCCGGGAGTTCCTCGACGATTTCGTGGTGGTGTACCTAGATGACATCGTCATCTATAGCAAGGATATGGAGGAACACATCAAGCACTTGAAGAAGGTGTTCCAAGCATTGCGGGAATTCGAAGAAAAATCATTATTGAGCGTCCAAGACCATACATATTGATAGATAGGACTGGTATTTATTTGTTCAATAGAAAAATTAGTTGAAAAAATCATGACTAGACTTAACAATAAAATAGTCGGAGAGTGCACAGACGATGCAAATTTTTTGTTGCTGTCGGAAAAAGAAGAAGTCCTACTCCTATTAACATAGGAACTGGAAGTGGAATGAAAGGTATGATCCACCCATATTGATATGTCTGTTCCATCAATTTTTTTGAATTCTTTTTGAACGACCTTTCCCCCATAGACATATTGAATAGAAAAAGATATTTTGATTCCACTGTATTTTGAAAATTAATGTTTAAATGTCCTTCAAAAGTAAGTAAATAGGTCCGAAACGTATAAAATGCGGTTAATCCCGCCGTGATCCAAGCTATATTGCGAAAATAGGCGAATACAACCAACTATCATCAAGAATTTCATCTTTTGACCAAAAACAAGCAAGAGGTGGAATACCACAAAGAGAAAATGTACCTAATAAAAAAGAAGTTTTGGTAATCGGTATATGCTTTGTTAAACCACCCATAAAAACCATATTCTGATTTTTATCGGGGGAATAGCCAACAATACTTTCCATTGAATGAATAACAGATCCAGACCCTAAAAGAATAATGCTTTTGAATAAGCATGAGTAATCAAATGAAATAAAGCACTTCGATAAGACCCGATTCCTAGAGCTAGCATCATATAACCCAATTGAGACATTGTTGAATAAGCTAAACCCCTTTTAATGTTTTTAATGTCTTTTTGAGCAAGAGCTAAAGTAGCTCCTAATAATATCGTAATTATGCCTATCAAGGAGATGAAATCCATTATATTTATATAAGGTATAACTATAAAAGAGGAAGAAGGCGAGCTACAAGAAAAATACCCGCTGCTACCATAGTAGCGGCATGGATAAGAGCCGAAATAGGAGTGGGACCCTCCATAGCATCAGGTAACCATACATGAAGCGGAAATTGTGCGGATTTAGCAACTGCACCAGCAAATAATAGAACAGCACACAAAGTAACAAATAGAGAATTGACTTGATTATTGGAAACCAAGTTATTAACCATTTCGAATAAATCCCGAAATTCAAAACTACCTGTTATCCAATTATCCAAAAAAGACCAAAAATTCCATAATAAAACCAAAATCGCCCACACGATTTGTTACAAAAGCTTTTGACAAGCATTTGCTGCAAGAGGTCGTGTGAACCAAAACCCTATTAATATTAATAGATAGGAAACACATTCCAACCAATTCCCAAAAAATAGAAATTTGTATCAAATTGGAACTAGTAACTAATCCCAACATGGAAGTACTGAAAAAACTCATATAAGCAAAAAATCTCAAGTATCCTTGATCGTGAGCCATATAATTATCACTATAAATAAGAACCATAATTCCAACAGTAGTGATTAATATTGACATAATAGAAGTAAGTGGATCGATCAAATAGCCGAATTGCAAAGACAAGTGCGAGTTTGGGCTACAAGAGGTCGGGTTCTTAGGCCATGTAGTCGGAAATGGCAAGATCAAGATGGAGGCGGGGAAGATCAAAGCCATTGTTGATTGGGAGACCCCAAAGTCGGCATCGGAGTTACGCTCTTTCCTTGGCTTGGTAAATTACTACCGGCGGTTCATCAAGGGACATTCGGTGATCACGGCGCCGTTAACCAATATGCCCCGGAAGGACAAGGACGCGTGGGAATGGACACAAGAATGTATGAGGGCCTTTGAACAACTAAAGGAGGCGGTCACGAAGGAACCGGTACTCGCACTACCCGACTTCACCAAACCATTCGAAGTGATGACGGATGCTTCGGATATAGCCGTTGTATCTGCAATCTCTGGCACCCCCATCTATTTGCTAACCGTTCACCCCTTCTCCTTCCGAGCCGTTCTAACTTATTGTTGGATCGGGAGTCACAAGAACCATCTCGTCTTACGCGACGTTGTTGCCTATAATTAGAATAAATTCGAATAAGGGCCTAGGGCTACCCATCGATCCCGAAGTGGGTTGGCTGAAGGCCAAAGTCAAAGTACGGGGATGTAGACCCCACCTTAGGTGCTGAGTGGTGTCCTCTCCTCCCTAATACCTAATACAGAATTCCGTCTATGGAGCCTAAAGCTTCTTTCTAAACTAAAGCATGGCAGTAGCAGTAAGTTGGCCTAGTCTGACGCCCAGCCTTCGCCTTCTTCAGTGGCCGAGTTGAAGCGTTCAACGGTTCTTCGCCACCTTTCTTTTTCAAGGTTGAGCTTGTGAAATGGAAGCTAATGCTATGCCCCTTGTTCAAGAGAAAGCGAGGACTTTCTTTTAGCTACCGGCCCAAACAAAAAAAAGAGATTAGCCTCTTGATCGATCGATTGATTGGATCGAAGCTAAGATAGCTTGACTCAATTGGAAGATAGGGGGTTGATTGAAGTGTGAGATCAGCCCAAGACTAAGGCCGGGCAACTAGCTGCTGCAGGATTTCCCGTCTATCTATCTCACCACGCTCCCCTACTCCTAACTCCTAACAAGGCTGCATATGGTGAAAGAAGTGGATGAGGAGTGGACTGCATTGAACAGAATGCTCGTGGTCGCCGGCTAACACAATGCAGGGGAGACTAGCCGAGAAGCCTAAGCTAGCTATCACCCCAGCGGAGTCTAGTCTTCTTATCGAGATGAGCATGAGTGGTCAAGCCCTGCAATGAGATCATGCGCCCTGGGCTACTGTTGTGTGTTCCGATCCTTCCAGTGAGAGCTTACTCCGCTGTTCGTGGTGGAGTAAGGGCTTAGGATTAGGGGTAAGGGCATGCCTTAAGGCAGCTCGTGACCCAGCATTAGACTGAAGTCGTTTTTGTTTTGGCATTTGTAGCCGAACCACAGCTCTCAATCCGATACTAAGAGTTTGCTTCCTTAATGGCGTAATGTAAAAGATAGCAGAGAGTAGTCAGTGTCAGTAGCTCCTCTTTGCCCGAGTGCGGGAGTCAGAGCAGAGGAAAGTAAGTCAGCCGGGTACGGCTTGTATACAGGGATATAATCGACCAAAGTAAGTGGATGGATCCCCATGAATATGGAACCGAACCCCGGCTTGCTGTCTGAAAGGCTTCTTTCGCGAGGAAGCACTTCGCTCACCACTTGAACGGACCGAAGGACACACCACAAGCTTCATTCAAGCATTTCCTCCATAAAGCAGTTCTTCCTTTCCATTTCATCACTTCAAAAACCTACCTTTCAAACTTTTATAGCAATCAGGTAAGGCCGAGGCTAATAGGAAGTACAGATATTCATTCAACCAAAAACCAACCACCGAACCGAAACCGATCGGGGAGACCGGGGGATATTTTATCAATCACAGCCCGGAAAGGAATTGACAGACGGGATGAAATAGCCGCTTGAGAAGAAGCGGCTTATTCGAGAACACCGTATTCAATTGCGACAACAACTCGAAAAGCGAAAACAGCTACTTCTGTGGCATTTGTCCCTGAGACGCCAAGATCTTCCTTCTTGCCTTGCCTTCCTCTTCACTTCGAACCTGGTATCCTAGATGGTACGGGATAGCAGGAATCAAAGAATCAATAAGGATGTTGGGCGGGGAATCAAATCAAGAGAACTTTATTATCGCGGCATTCCAACAAAAAACATCTCCCAAAGTTGCTATGAAAATGAAAGTATCGCAGTTCGATAAGTCAGGACTAGACTCAAAAAGGTCCACCGTTTCTAGCTTCATCGTACCTGGTTTTAGTAGTCAAAGACTGTATACTTCGAAATGTCTGAGGGGGAGTCAGGGTCTTTCTTTGAACAGGTCCTTATTAAGGAATGGAAATGTCAAGTATTACGGGACTGAGAAGGAGTCTCAGGAGCCAACTAGACAAGATCTAGGGTTTAAGACCCTACAAATCTTAGGGAGATTGAAGGTCGCAATCCTTCTCCTGTACTTTCTTTGGCCCTTGCCACAAGCGAGGGCAAGTTCCAGCTTCGACTCGGCCCCCTGGAGTTCCTAACCGAGGGAGGTTCAAACCTTTTTCTTGGCTTACCGAGCCCCCTATTTTTCTCTTTTGCCCTCATTCCCGCCGTTCCATCAATTTTTTATTGCTAGCAATAGCATATTGTCTTTATCGCATTTTTCTTAAAAAGGAAGAAGGTTTAGAAAAAGGGAGAAGGGGGACCACCGAGTCCACTTGACCAATTTGAGATTGAGCCATTGATTGGTATTCTACTATTTTTCCGAAAAATCTGAGAAAAAGGACCGGTCTAAGGTTGAACCGGAGGGAAGGAGGTAAGGTAGGGCCTTTCCAATTGATAGCACCTCTATAATACTTTCTGATTGTTCATGAAACTTGCTCCTGTCTTTCTTCTTGATTCTGTATTGTATCTTTGTTTGATTTTTCTGTTTCTTGTGTTTTATGAGAAGAGTACTATTCGCAATCTTTCATAAACTTCTCATCTCTGCCTGTGTTGATGCTGTTCTGCCTGTCTTTTCTAAGTGTATATTCCTTATTGAAAGATTTTCTTATTTTTGATTCCTGCTCCCTTGCCTATTGGAGCTAGGGTTTCTTAGCTCTTCTTTGTTCGTAGTTCCTGGTTGTTGTCTCCCTTGTTAGGAAAGATGTTCACTCATTAACTTCCTAGCTACCCTCTCTCTGATTATACGATACCACTGGCAAATTGAATCGCATTCTAAAGTCCTTTTTACATGCCTACATGCCTGACATTCTTAGGGAAGGAGTATCCTCTATCCGGTGAGTCAGGACCGAACCTAGTAAATAGGAGTTCGCTTTCCACTGAGCCTTCTTTAATGCTTTGATCGGGCAGTGCTATCATTTACCATTTACAAGCCTAATTACAAGCCTAAGGGGAAGATCGGTACATCGATTCATCGGCCAAAGAAGGGGCCCTCTTCACCAACCCACTCCTGGATAAACAACTTGTTCCTTCTGAATCAGGAGATCGGGTCTTCGGCTAACGCGGGCGCCGGGGAGCAGGCCCAAGAGCAAAAACCTAGATTGCGCGAGATCTTTAAACGAGGAAATTCAACGATAGAACAAGAAGCATGCTATGCTATGGGAACTCAATGGAACTGGCACTCTGTATGTGCTGCTATGATAGTAAGCTCCTCCTGCTCTCTTATGCCGTTACGCTTACTTGAGCTAGCTCTTATCGGTAAAGAAATTCGATTACTGGGCGGAGAAAAGAGAAGTAACTAACCTTAGATCTCTGGTCGGCTATCAGTAAAGGAACCTTCTGGCCGGTTAGGTTAAGCAAAGAGCGCTGGCAGGGATTCTTTCCTGAAAGTGCGAACGTGAAAGAGCGATCGTGCCCCTAGGTTAACATCAGTTAGCCGTGAAGAACGCAGGTAACCTTACCGGGGTTTATTCGTGAAAGTCAGCTCTGGCTTTCGGCACCGGTTACGAGAACAGTATGAGTTCATTCTGTCCCACTTGGCTCAATCAATAGCCGGAGATTAAATAGCAGCTTCTTCTTTCACATTTGTCCAGCTTATGATGATTCCATTTCAAAAAGCTATTATTCCTCCAACAGTGGATAGGCAAACAAAAGAAAGCAGTCACCCACCAGGAAGGCATAGAGTGAAGCCAGGAAAGGAATTGCTTACTACAGACAGACCCGCCGGTAACACCTCAAAGACCAAGAGCAGCGGATAATCTAACTCTAACAACGGGTATTCATCCCATCTCGAGTTCGAAACTATATTCTCATGTCCTCAACCCCGGTACTCTACTATATGCAACCTATTTTGACACAACTTATTCTCTTCTCAAAGAGCTTCTTCTATCAAACCGCGTATTCTCGGCATCAACCTGGCAAGATCCGATCGGAAAGATAAGAAGCATCTGACTCATAAGCTACTAAGGCCCGAAAGCCTTGCCAACTACGTCTACCTTACTTACTAGCTAGCCTAAGAAGAGAAGTACTTGCCAGCAGTCCAAGCTCACCAGGACCCAGGTGCTGAGAAAAAAGGCTTCAGCTTTCTTCGAGGAAGGGGATGATCGGTTCAGAAGTCGAACAGGTTCCAGCCTAGAAAGCTGAGCAGTTCTCAGAAAGAGTAGTTAATGGTTCACCTGGTAATAGCTGGGATTTCGTATTCTACTTAGAAATAGAAAGCTATGTCTCGAGAACGCCTTCCTTCTAACTAACTAACTAAGGCAATTGGTCTCTCACGTTGGATATAGATGTTGCCAATGCAAGTTAAGCGCGTAAACGACCTGAAGATTGGTGTTGGCATTAGGAGAAGCAAGCTGATAGTGGAACTAGTGGCATTCCTTTTTCGGATAAGAAAGTGACCTCGCCGGCCCTTCATTTGCCCCTCATCTTTATGACTCAACATCTGTAGCGTCATCGAAGTGTAGCTCGGCAATGAGTACCTTCTCTTCTAGCTCTTCGGTGTGGCTTTCTTTAAAGAGACTTTCCTCCTCTGCAGCTATCTCCTACAAGCTTGTTCTTAGGTTGTATAGTAATGGTCAACAAGCGTGGTCATAAGCTTTGCTTAGTCCATGTTTTCGTAGCCGAAGAAAATGTCCTTTGTTATAGGCTTGTCCTTCTAGTAGCTCTTAGGGTTGCTGAAAGTGTGGATGATTTTCCTTTCCTGCAACGCCTACTCAAAACGTTAAACGTTGAGGGGTCTTTCTATGGAAAAAGTTCTGGTCATGGGGTGGGCAGGGAATGAATGGAATTGATTGTTGCGCGGATTAGCCGCGAAAGAGCTTTACAAGCGGCATTGCCGGATTATCGGAATCGTTTCAATGTGAACATTCCGGTAAGCAGTGCCGAAATGAACTGTAATGGCTATTAGAATTAGAATAGGGTAGACAACTCTTTACTCTTTTCTTACTCTCCTTTAAAGCCTTACTTATTACTTAAAGGGCTAGGTAAAGAGCAAGCAGGAATCTTTCCCAATGCGCTAAGGTTATAGGTCAAAAGCAGATTCGAGCAAAGAGAAGACAGTCTTCTTATCGTTCGTGACCCTTCTCGAAAAAATTCTGTTACATAAGCTCAACAGCTTAAGGGCTACTATATCTCATCCCCACGAGGGAAGATCTAGTGATAGAGGAAAACGCGAGAATGAAGGTTTGTAATGAAGACTATTACACCAGAAAAATCAGTATCTTACCGCGCATCAGCTTGAAGAGCGGCTATCGGAGTCAGGCTTAAGAGAGCCTCCTACCTAGTCAAATACTGAACTGAAAAAAGAAGAATACCATCATCGAGTACTGAATCGGATTCAGAGATCACCAGCCTATCGAACCAAAGGCTGACCAGGCACTTTTGTTGTTGCAGAATTAGACCCCCAATCCAATGGTTACCAGTTGAAGAGAGCGGCTCTCTTGATACGAACCGCTCAGGGTCAAAAAGAAGAATATGCCTGCTTGCGATAGTTGACTGAAGCCAAAACGCGGTTTGCCAACTTTGTCTTGGATGCCCTAATTCATAATGAATAAGCGGAATAGAATAGATGGAAGTAAGAACATAAGAAAGAGGTCGAATTTCGTATAGAAAGAAAACGAACCACTTCTATTCTCGGAGCCCACGGAGCGGTATATGAAGAATGGCTTTTTGGTCCCTTTCGTCCAGTGGTTAGGACATCGTCTTTTCATGTCGAAGACACGGGTTCGATTCCCGTAAGGGATAGGTACTCATTCCCGGCCGCTTTCAGTTAGTGTTCATTGCTGAGTGATCGCTCGCTATCTGGCTGGAAAAGGTGGTCCGGAAGCTTCCTCTCTCCCAGCAAGCAAGACGAGATCACCATTTCTCTCAGTAATGGACTTCCTTGAATTCAAAGCAGGGGATAGCCCCTGTGGGAGTCGAATCTTCAATCAAGCAAGACCGGACAACTGCGAAAGAGCGAATCTTTCCCCTATCTCTAAAGGGGCTTCTTCGATCTCATACTTCGTTTATGTTAGGGTTTCGCCCGTAGCAGGGCAATTAATATAGCGCCTCGTGGTACTCGTGAGAAAGATGAGATAAAGCTAAATAGACTCTCGAAAGGGGGAAGCTTCCTTGTCCTACTCGTCGTCTCCAATCATGACAAGACAGTGGGGTAGTTAAGATCTCTTCGAAGAGGGGGAGCTAATACCTTTCTAACTCGGCACCCACAATCATGGGGTAAAGAACCTCTAAGCATCGACGCCAAAGGACAACTCACTTCCAGCCAAGAATAGGAAAACTCATTACCAAGGGGCAAGGGGTTTAGCAAGCATTAAATGAAGTAGACTCTTTCAGTTTCAGTAAGACCACGCATTCTCTTCGCTTGGGCTCCTTTGCAGCGTCGCAGTCTGCCTGGTCCTAGCTATGAACCTTCCTCAAATCCCTCCTTCAGTTGATGAATCAGTCCCAAGAAAGGCAATTGAAGCTCAGACAAGACATAGACTACCTGAAAGAGGATCTATGTAATAGAGTTGAGGGCTAGGATTAGCAGGCTAAAAGGAAAGAGTGCAATTCAGTGCTCTGAGAGGACGTAGTTCCCTTCGGGAGTGAACCTCTGACTGCGCAGCCATATATAGGTTTGGGGAGATGACGCCCTTTTCTTATATTAACATTTCTTTCTTCTTATATCTTATAGTTGTCTCTTTTTACAGCCTGCTTTCAAACCTCGGTATAACACTGGGCGAAGGCCCCAGAAAACAGATCATTAGACAGGATAAGAGCTGCGATAGTGCACGGCATCGAATTTCTAGGTCACGGACTTCGAATAAAGCCATACTGCTCCGTGGGCCTCAGAAATGGCATGAACGAAAGCACTTGGCGGAGAATACTAAGGCCTTGCTTACCACCACACAGGTTGTTCACGCCGACGCGGGAAATTCACCCACTTTGCCTCGGCTGCTCGATCATCTTCGGCTAGAGCTTTACGATCGAGTCTCTTGCCTCCTATATGGTATATGGCTGCTTCCCCGAAGAATTCCGGATCCAATATTCCACCTTGTACTTCATTAGGCCAGGACTGACATGCCCAAGGCGAATTTGATTTGCCCGTGCGATCGCACGTGTTGCCAACACGCTTCGGAACCGGTTTCAGCCTGGGAATTAGACTAGAATATATAATAAAGACTTCCCATCTCGAGTGGAAAACCCTATCGAGGCAAATGCAAATGGGGGGATAAATATTGAAACTACATTAGCTTCTCGAAATGGATTGAAAGCGAAGGTGAATCCATAGCTCCAACCAAGGAAGGAAGGGTGGACGAGGCAGAACGTGCTACTAGTTCGCTTTAAGGGTTGGTAAGGGTTCCAACTATGACGGAAACCCTAATCTATTTAGCAAGTGCGTATTCGGGAAGGAGATGAACCAAAAACAGCAATAACTACAAGGTATGGCTCGTACGAATTTAAGGTTATGCCATTTGGATTAACCAACGCCCCGGCTACATTTTCGACTTTGATGCAAGAGGTGCTCCGGGAGTTCCTCGACGATTTCGTGGTGGTGTACCTAGATGACATCGTCATCTATAGCAAGGATATGGAGGAACACATCAAGCACTTGAAGAAGGTGTTCCAAGCATTGCGGGAATTCGAAAGAAAAATCATTATTGAGCGTCCAAGACCATACATATTGATAGATAGGACTGGTATTTATTTGTTCAATAGAAAAATTAGTTGAAAAAATCATGACTAGACTTAACAATAAAATAGTCGGAAGAGTGCACAGACGATGCAAATTTTTTGTTGCTGTCGGAAAAAGAAGAAGTCCTACTCCTATTAACATAGGAACTGGAAGTGGAATGAAAGGTATGATCCACCCATATTGATATGTCTGTTCCATCAATTTTTTTGAATTCTTTTTGAACGACCTTTCCCCCATAGACATATTGAATAGAAAAAGATATTTTGATTTCCACTGTAATTTTGAAAATTAATGTTTAAATGTCCTTCAAAAGTAAGTAAATAGGTCCGAAACGTATAAAATGCGGTTAATCCCGCCGTGATCCAAGCTATTATTGCGAAAATAGGCGAATACAACCAACTATCATCAAGAATTTCATCTTTTGACCAAAAACAAGCAAGAGGTGGAATACCACAAAGAGAAAATGTACCTAATAAAAAAGAAGTTTTGGTAATCGGTATATGCTTTGTTAAACCACCCATAAAAACCATATTCTGATTTTTATCGGGGGAATAGCCAACAATACTTTCCATTGAATGAATAACAGATCCAGACCCTAAAAAGAATAATGCTTTTGAATAAGCATGAGTAATCAAATGAAATAAAGCACTTCGATAAGACCCGATTCCTAGAGCTAGCATCATATAACCCAATTGAGACATTGTTGAATAAGCTAAACCCCTTTTAATGTTTTTAATGTCTTTTTGAGCAAGAGCTAAAGTAGCTCCTAATAATATCGTAATTATGCCTATCAAGGAGATGAAATCCATTATATTTATATAAGGTATAACTATAAAAAGAGGAAGAAGGCGAGCTACAAGAAAAAATACCCGCTGCTACCATAGTAGCGGCATGGATAAGAGCCGAAATAGGAGTGGGACCCTCCATAGCATCAGGTAACCATACATGAAGCGGAAATTGTGCGGATTTAGCAACTGCACCAGCAAATAATAGAACAGCACACAAAGTAACAAATAGAGAATTGACTTGATTATTGGAAACCAAGTTATTAACCATTTCGAATAAATCCCGAAATTCAAAACTACCTGTTATCCAATTATCCAAAAAAGACCAAAATTCCTAATAATAAACCAAAATCGCCCACACGATTTGTTACAAAAGCTTTTTGACAAGCATTTGCTGCAAGAGGTCGTGTGAACCAAAACCCTATTAATATTAATAGATAGGAACACATTCCAACCAATTCCCAAAAAATAGAAATTTGTATCAAATTGGAACTAGTAACTAATCCCAACATGGAAGTACTGAAAAAACTCATATAAGCAAAAAATCTCAAGTATCCTTGATCGTGAGCCATATAATTATCACTATAAATAAGAACCATAATTCCAACAGTAGTGATTAATATTGACATAATAGAAGTAAGTGGATCGATCAAATAGCCGAATTGCAAAGACAAGTGCGAGTTTGGGCTACAAGAGGTCGGGTTCTTAGGCCATGTAGTCGGAAATGGCAAGATCAAGATGGAGGCGGGGAAGATCAAAGCCATTGTTGATTGGGAGACCCCAAAGTCGGCATCGGAGTTACGCTCTTTCCTTGGCTTGGTAAATTACTACCGGCGGTTCATCAAGGGACATTCGGTGATCACGGCGCCGTTAACCAATATGCCCCGGAAGGACAAGGCGTGGGAATGGACACAAGAATGTATGAGGGCCTTTGAACAACTAAAGGAGGCGGTCACGAAGGAACCGGTACTCGCACTACCCGACTTCACCAAACCATTCGAAGTGATGACGGATGCTTCGGATATAGCCGTTGTATCTGCAATCTCTGGGCACCCCCATCTATTTGCTAACCGTTCACCCCTTCTCCTTCCGAGCCGTTCTAACTTATTGTTGGATCGGGAGTCACAAGAACCATCTCGTCTTACGCGACGTTGTTGCCTATAATTAGAATAAAATTCGAATAAGGGCCTAGGGCTACCCATCGATCCCGAAGTGGGTTGGCTGAAGGCCAAAGTCAAAGTACGGGGATGTAGACCCCACCTTAGGTGCTGAGTGGTGTCCTCTCCTCCCTAATACCTAATACAGAATTCCGTCTATGGAGCCTAAAGCTTCTTTCTAAACTAAAGCATGGCAGTAAGCAGTAAGTTGGCCTAGTCTGACGCCCAGCCTTCGCCTTCTTCAGTGGCCGAGTTGAAGCGTTCAACGGTTCTTCGCCACCTTTCTTTTTCAAGGTTGAGCTTGTGAAATGGAAGCTAATGCTATGCCCCTTGTTCAAGAGAAAGCGAGGACTTTCTTTTAGCTACCGGCCCAAACAAAAAAAAGAGATTAGCCTCTTGATCGATCGATTGATTGGATCGAAGCTAAGATAGCTTGACTCAATTGGAAGATAGGGGGTTGATTGAAGTGTGAGATCAGCCCAAGACTAAGGCCGGGCAACTAGCTGCTGCAGGATTTCCCGTCTATCTATCTCACCACGCTCCCCTACTCCTAACTCCTAACAAGGCTGCATATGGTGAAAGAAGTGGATGAGGAGTGGACTGCATTGAACAGAATGCTCGTGGTCGCCGGCTAACACAATGCAGGGGAGACTAGCCGAGAAGCCTAAGCTAGCTATCACCCCAGCGGAGTCTAGTCTTCTTATCGAGATGAGCATGAGTGGTCAAGCCCTGCAATGAGATCATGCGCCCTGGGCTACTGTTGTGTGTTCCGATCCTTCCAGTGAGAGCTTACTCCGCTGTTCGTGGTGGAGTAAGGGCTTAGGATTAGGGGTAAGGGCATGCCTTAAGGCAGCTCGTGACCCAGCATTAGACTGAAGTCGTTTTTGTTTTGGCATTTGTAGCCGAACCACAGCTCTCAATCCGATACTAAGAGTTTGCTTCCTTAATGGCGTAATGTAAAAGATAGCAGAGAGTAGTCAGTGTCAGTAGCTCCTCTTTGCCCGAGTGCGGGAGTCAGAGCAGAGGAAAGTAAGTCAGCCGGGTACGGCTTGTATACAGGGATATAATCGACCAAAGTAAGTGGATGGATCCCCATGAATATGGAACCGAACCCCGGCTTGCTGTCTGAAAGGCTTCTTTCGCGAGGAAGCACTTCGCTCACCACTTGAACGGACCGAAGGACACACCACAAGCTTCATTCAAGCATTTCCTCCATAAAGCAGTTCTTCCTTTCCATTTCATCACTTCAAAAACCTACCTTTCAAACTTTTATAGCAATCAGGTAAGGCCGAGGCTAATAGGAAGTACAGATATTCATTCAACCAAAAACCAACCACCGAACCGAAACCGATCGGGGAGACCGGGGGATATTTTATCAATCACAGCCCGGAAAGGAATTGACAGACGGGATGAAATAGCCGCTTGAGAAGAAGCGGCTTATTCGAGAACACCGTATTCAATTGCGACAACAACTCGAAACGCGAAAACAGCTACTTCTGTGGCATTTGTCCCTGAGACGCCAAGATCTTCCTTCTTGCCTTGCCTTCCTCTTCACTTCGAACCTGGTATCCTAGATGGTACGGGATAGCAGGAATCAAAGAATCAATAAGGATGTTGGGCGGGGAATCAAATCAAGAGAACTTTATTATCGCGGCATTCCAACAAAAAACATCTCCCAAAGTTGCTATGAAAATGAAAGTATCGCAGTTCGATAAGTCAGGACTAGACTCAAAAAGGTCCACCGTTTCTAGCTTCATCGTACCTGGTTTTAGTAGTCAAAGACTGTATACTTCGAAATGTCTGAGGGGGAGTCAGGGTCTTTCTTTGAACAGGTCCTTATTAAGGAATGGAAATGTCAAGTATTACGGGACTGAGAAGGAGTCTCAGGAGCCAACTAGACAAGATCTAGGGTTTAAGACCCTACAAATCTTAGGGAGATTGAAGGTCGCAATCCTTCTCCTGTACTTTCTTTTGGCCCTTGCCACAAGCGAGGGCAAGTTCCAGCTTCGACTCGGCCCCCTGGAGTTCCTAACCGAGGGAGGTTCAAACCTTTTTCTTGGCTTACCGAGCCCCCTATTTTCTCTTTTTGCCCTCATTCCCGCCGTTCCATCAATTTTTTTATTGCTAGCAATAGCATATTGTCTTTATCGCATTTTTCTTAAAAAGGAAGAAGGTTTAGAAAAAAGGAGAAGGGGGACCACCGAGTCCACTTGACCAATTTGAGATTGAGCCATTGATTGGTATTCTACTATTTTTCCGAAAAATCTGAGAAAAAGGACCGGTCTAAGGTTGAACCGGAGGGAAGGAGGTAAGGTAGGGCCTTTCCAATTGATAGCACCTCTATAATACTTTCTGATTGTTCATGAAACTTGCTCCTGTCTTTCTTCTTGATTCTGTATTGTATCTTGTGTGTTGATTTTTCTGTTTCTTGTGTTTTATGAGAAGAGTACTATTCGCAATCTTTCATAAACTTCTCATCTCTGCCTGTGTTGATGCTGTTCTGCCTGTCTTTTCTAAGTGTATATTCCTTATTGAAAGATTTTCTTATTTTTGATTCCTGCTCCCTTGCCTATTGGAGCTAGGGTTTCTTAGCTCTTCTTTGTTCGTAGTTCCTGGTTGTTGTCTCCCTTGTTAGGAAAGATGTTCACTCATTAACTTCCTAGCTACCCTCTCTCTGATTATACGATACCACTGGCAAATTGAATCGCATTCTAAAGTCCTTTTTACATGCCTACATGCCTGACATTCTTAGGGAAGGAGTATCCTCTATCCGGTGAGTCAGGACCGAACCTAGTAAATAGGAGTTCGCTTTCCACTGAGCCTTCTTTAATGCTTTGATCGGGCAGTGCTATCATTTACCATTTACAAGCCTAATTACAAGCCTAAGGGGAAGATCGGTACATCGATTCATCGGCCAAAGAAGGGGCCCTCTTCACCAACCCACTCCTGGATAAACAACTTGTTCCTTCTGAATCAGGAGATCGGGTCTTCGGCTAACGCGGGCGCCGGGGAGCAGGCCCAAGAGCAAAAACCTAGATTGCGCGAGATCTTTAAACGAGGAAATTCAACGATAGAACAAGAAGCATGCTATGCTATGGGAACTCAATGGAACTGGCACTCTGTATGTGCTGCTATGATAGTAAGCTCCTCCTGCTCTCTTATGCCGTTACGCTTACTTGAGCTAGCTCTTATCGGTAAAGAAATTCGATTACTGGGCGGAGAAAAGAGAAGTAACTAACCTTAGATCTCTGGTCGGCTATCAGTAAAGGAACCTTCTGGCCGGTTAGGTTAAGCAAAGAGCGCTGGCAGGGATTCTTTCCTGAAAGTGCGAACGTGAAAGAGCGATCGTGCCCCTAGGTTAACATCAGTTAGCCGTGAAGAACGCAGGTAACCTTACCGGGGTTTATTCGTGAAAGTCAGCTCTGGCTTTCGGCACCGGTTACGAGAACAGTATGAGTTCATTCTGTCCCACTTGGCTCAATAGCCGGAGATTAAATAGCAGCTTCTTCTTTCACATTTGTCCAGCTTATGATGATTCCATTTCAAAAAGCTATTATTCCTCCAACAGTGGATAGGCAAACAAAAGAAAGCAGTCACCCACCAGGAAGGCATAGAGTGAAGCCAGGAAAGGAATTGCTTACTACAGACAGACCCGCCGGTAACACCTCAAAGACCAAGAGCAGCGGATAATCTAACTCTAACAACGGGTATTCATCCCATCTCGAGTTCGAAACTATATTCTCATGTCCTCAACCCCGGTACTCTACTATATGCAACCTATTTTGACACAACTTATTCTCTTCTCAAAGAGCTTCTTCTATCAAACCGCGTATTCTCGGCATCAACCTGGCAAGATCCGATCGGAAAGATAAGAAGCATCTGACTCATAAGCTACTAAGGCCCGAAAGCCTTGCCAACTACGTCTACCTTACTTACTAGCTAGCCTAAGAAGAGAAGTACTTGCCAGCAGTCCAAGCTCACCAGGACCCAGGTGCTGAGAAAAAAGGCTTCAGCTTTCTTCGAGGAAGGGGATGATCGGTTCAGAAGTCGAACAGGTTCCAGCCTAGAAAGCTGAGCAGTTCTCAGAAAGAGTAGTTAATGGTTCACCTGGTAATAGCTGGGATTTCGTATTCTACTTAGAAATAGAAAGCTATGTCTCGAGAACGCCTTCCTTCTAACTAACTAACTAAGGCAATTGGTCTCTCACGTTGGATATAGATGTTGCCAATGCAAGTTAAGCGCGTAAACGACCTGAAGATTGGTGTTGGCATTAGGAGAAGCAAGCTGATAGTGGAACTAGTGGCATTCCTTTTTCGGATAAGAAAGTGACCTCGCCGGCCCTTCATTTGCCCCTCATCTTTATGACTCAACATCTGTAGCGTCATCGAAGTGTAGCTCGGCAATGAGTACCTTCTCTTCTAGCTCTTCGGTGTGGCTTTCTTTAAAGAGACTTTCCTCCTCTGCAGCTATCTCCTACAAGCTTGTTCTTAGGTTGTATAGTAATGGTCAACAAGCGTGGTCATAAGCTTTGCTTAGTCCATGTTTTCGTAGCCGAAGAAAATGTCCTTTGTTATAGGCTTGTCCTTCTAGTAGCTCTTAGGGTTGCTGAAAGTGTGGATGATTTTCCTTTCCTGCAACGCCTACTCAAAACGTTAAACGTTGAGGGGTCTTTCTATGGAAAAAGTTCTGGTCATGGGGTGGGCAGGGAATGAATGGAATTGATTGTTGCGCGGATTAGCCGCGAAAGAGCTTTACAAGCGGCATTGCCGGATTATCGGAATCGTTTCAATGTGAACATTCCGGTAAGCAGTGCCGAAATGAACTGTAATGGCTATTAGAATTAGAATAGGGTAGACAACTCTTTACTCTTTTCTTACTCTCCTTTAAAGCCTTACTTATTACTTAAAGGGCTAGGTAAAGAGCAAGCAGGAATCTTTCCCAATGCGCTAAGGTTATAGGTCAAAAGCAGATTCGAGCAAAGAGAAGACAGTCTTCTTATCGTTCGTGACCCTTCTCGAAAAAATTCTGTTACATAAGCTCAACAGCTTAAGGGCTACTATATCTCATCCCCACGAGGGAAGATCTAGTGATAGAGGAAAACGCGAGAATGAAGGTTTGTAATGAAGACTATTACACCAGAAAAATCAGTATCTTACCGCGCATCAGCTTGAAGAGCGGCTATCGGAGTCAGGCTTAAGAGAGCCTCCTACCTAGTCAAATACTGAACTGAAAAAAGAAGAATACCATCATCGAGTACTGAATCGGATTCAGAGATCACCAGCCTATCGAACCAAAGGCTGACCAGGCACTTTTGTTGTTGCAGAATTAGACCCCCAATCCAATGGTTACCAGTTGAAGAGAGCGGCTCTCTTGATACGAACCGCTCAGGGTCAAAAAGAAGAATATGCCTGCTTGCGATAGTTGACTGAAGCCAAAACGCGGTTTGCCAACTTTGTCTTGGATGCCCTAATTCATAATGAATAAGCGGAATAGAATAGATGGAAGTAAGAACATAAGAAAGAGGTCGAATTTCGTATAGAAAGAAAACGAACCACTTCTATTCTCGGAGCCCACGGAGCGGTATATGAAGAATGGCTTTTTGGTCCCTTTCGTCCAGTGGTTAGGACATCGTCTTTTCATGTCGAAGACACGGGTTCGATTCCCGTAAGGGATAGGTACTCATTCCCGGCCGCTTTCAGTTAGTGTTCATTGCTGAGTGATCGCTCGCTATCTGGCTGGAAAAGGTGGTCCGGAAGCTTCCTCTCTCCCAGCAAGCAAGACGAGATCACCATTTCTCTCAGTAATGGACTTCCTTGAATTCAAAGCAGGGGATAGCCCCTGTGGGAGTCGAATCTTCAATCAAGCAAGACCGGACAACTGCGAAAGAGCGAATCTTTCCCCTATCTCTAAAGGGGCTTCTTCGATCTCATACTTCGTTTATGTTAGGGTTTCGCCCGTAGCAGGGCAATTAATATAGCGCCTCGTGGTACTCGTGAGAAAGATGAGATAAAGCTAAATAGACTCTCGAAAGGGGGAAGCTTCCTTGTCCTACTCGTCGTCTCCAATCATGACAAGACAGTGGGGTAGTTAAGATCTCTTCGAAGAGGGGGAGCTAATACCTTTCTAACTCGGCACCCACAATCATGGGGTAAAGAACCTCTAAGCATCGACGCCAAAGGACAACTCACTTCCAGCCAAGAATAGGAAAACTCATTACCAAGGGGCAAGGGGTTTAGCAAGCATTAAATGAAGTAGACTCTTTCAGTTTCAGTAAGACCACGCATTCTCTTCGCTTGGGCTCCTTTGCAGCGTCGCAGTCTGCCTGGTCCTAGCTATGAACCTTCCTCAAATCCCTCCTTCAGTTGATGAATCAGTCCCAAGAAAGGCAATTGAAGCTCAGACAAGACATAGACTACCTGAAAGAGGATCTATGTAATAGAGTTGAGGGCTAGGATTAGCAGGCTAAAAGGAAAGAGTGCAATTCAGTGCTCTGAGAGGACGTAGTTCCCTTCGGGAGTGAACCTCTGACTGCGCAGCCATATATAGGTTTGGGGAGATGACGCCCTTTTCTTATATTAACATTTCTTTCTTCTTATATCTTATAGTTGTCTCTTTTTACAGCCTGCTTTCAAACCTCGGTATAACACTGGGCGAAGGCCCCAGAAAACAGATCATTAGACAGGATAAGAGCTGCGATAGTGCACGGCATCGAATTTCTAGGTCACGGACTTCGAATAAAGCCATACTGCTCCGTGGGCCTCAGAAATGGCATGAACGAAAGCACTTGGCGGAGAATACTAAGGCCTTGCTTACCACCACACAGGTTGTTCACGCCGACGCGGGAAATTCACCCACTTTGCCTCGGCTGCTCGATCATCTTCGGCTAGAGCTTTACGATCGAGTCTCTTGCCTCCTATATGGTATATGGCTGCTTCCCCGAAGAATTCCGGATCCAATATTCCACCTTGTACTTCATTAGGCCAGGACTGACATGCCCAAGGCGAATTTGATTTGCCCGTGCGATCGCACGTGTTGCCAACACGCTTCGGAACCGGTTTCAGCCTGGGAATTAGACTAGAATATATAATAAAGACTTCCCATCTCGAGTGGAAAACCCTATCGAGGCAAATGCAAATGGGGGGATAAATATTGAAACTACATTAGCTTCTCGAAATGGATTGAAAGCGAAGGTGAATCCATAGCTCCAACCAAGGAAGGAAGGGTGGACGAGGCAGAACGTGCTACTAGTTCGCTTTAAGGGTTGGTAAGGGTTCCAACTATGACGGAAACCCTAATCTATTTAGCAAGTGCGTATTCGGGAAGGAGATGAACCAAAAACAGCAATAACTACAAGGTATGGCTCGTACGAATTTAAGGTTATGCCATTTGGATTAACCAACGCCCCGGCTACATTTTCGACTTTGATGCAAGAGGTGCTCCGGGAGTTCCTCGACGATTTCGTGGTGGTGTACCTAGATGACATCGTCATCTATAGCAAGGATATGGAGGAACACATCAAGCACTTGAAGAAGGTGTTCCAAGCATTGCGGGAATTCGAAAGAAAAATCATTATTGAGCGTCCAAGACCATACATATTGATAGATAGGACTGGTATTTATTTGTTCAATAGAAAAATTAGTTGAAAAAATCATGACTAGACTTAACAATAAAATAGTCGGAAGAGTGCACAGACGATGCAAATTTTTTGTTGCTGTCGGAAAAAGAAGAAGTCCTACTCCTATTAACATAGGAACTGGAAGTGGAATGAAAGGTATGATCCACCCATATTGATATGTCTGTTCCATCAATTTTTTTGAATTCTTTTTGAACGACCTTTCCCCCATAGACATATTGAATAGAAAAAGATATTTTGATTTCCACTGTAATTTTGAAAATTAATGTTTAAATGTCCTTCAAAAGTAAGTAAATAGGTCCGAAACGTATAAAATGCGGTTAATCCCGCCGTGATCCAAGCTATTATTGCGAAAATAGGCGAATACAACCAACTATCATCAAGAATTTCATCTTTTGACCAAAAACAAGCAAGAGGTGGAATACCACAAAGAGAAAATGTACCTAATAAAAAAAGAAGTTTTGGTAATCGGTATATGCTTTGTTAAACCACCCATAAAAACCATATTCTGATTTTTATCGGGGGAATAGCCAACAATACTTTCCATTGAATGAATAACAGATCCAGACCCTAAAAAGAATAATGCTTTTGAATAAGCATGAGTAATCAAATGAAATAAAGCACTTCGATAAGACCCGATTCCTAGAGCTAGCATCATATAACCCAATTGAGACATTGTTGAATAAGCTAAACCCCTTTTAATGTTTTTAATGTCTTTTTGAGCAAGAGCTAAAGTAGCTCCTAATAATATCGTAATTATGCCTATCAAGGAGATGAAATCCATTATATTTATATAAGGTATAACTATAAAAAGAGGAAGAAGGCGAGCTACAAGAAAAATACCCGCTGCTACCATAGTAGCGGCATGGATAAGAGCCGAAATAGGAGTGGGACCCTCCATAGCATCAGGTAACCATACATGAAGCGGAAATTGTGCGGATTTAGCAACTGCACCAGCAAATAATAGAACAGCACACAAAGTAACAAATAGAGAATTGACTTGATTATTGGAAACCAAGTTATTAACCATTTCGAATAAATCCCGAAATTCAAAACTACCTGTTATCCAATTATCCAAAAAAGACCAAAAATTCCTAATAATAAACCAAAATCGCCCACACGATTTGTTACAAAAGCTTTTTGACAAGCATTTGCTGCAAGAGGTCGTGTGAACCAAAACCCTATTAATATTAATAGATAGGAACACATTCCAACCAATTCCCAAAAAATAGAAATTTGTATCAAATTGGAACTAGTAACTAATCCCAACATGGAAGTACTGAAAAAACTCATATAAGCAAAAAATCTCAAGTATCCTTGATCGTGAGCCATATAATTATCACTATAAATAAGAACCATAATTCCAACAGTAGTGATTAATATTGACATAATAGAAGTAAGTGGATCGATCAAATAGCCGAATTGCAAAGACAAGTGCGAGTTTGGGCTACAAGAGGTCGGGTTCTTAGGCCATGTAGTCGGAAATGGCAAGATCAAGATGGAGGCGGGGAAGATCAAAGCCATTGTTGATTGGGAGACCCCAAAGTCGGCATCGGAGTTACGCTCTTTCCTTGGCTTGGTAAATTACTACCGGCGGTTCATCAAGGGACATTCGGTGATCACGGCGCCGTTAACCAATATGCCCCGGAAGGACAAGGCGTGGGAATGGACACAAGAATGTATGAGGGCCTTTGAACAACTAAAGGAGGCGGTCACGAAGGAACCGGTACTCGCACTACCCGACTTCACCAAACCATTCGAAGTGATGACGGATGCTTCGGATATAGCCGTTGTATCTGCAATCTCTGGGCACCCCCATCTATTTGCTAACCGTTCACCCCTTCTCCTTCCGAGCCGTTCTAACTTATTGTTGGATCGGGAGTCACAAGAACCATCTCGTCTTACGCGACGTTGTTGCCTATAATTAGAATAAAATTCGAATAAGGGCCTAGGGCTACCCATCGATCCCGAAGTGGGTTGGCTGAAGGCCAAAGTCAAAGTACGGGGATGTAGACCCCACCTTAGGTGCTGAGTGGTGTCCTCTCCTCCCTAATACCTAATACAGAATTCCGTCTATGGAGCCTAAAGCTTCTTTCTAAACTAAAGCATGGCAGTAAGCAGTAAGTTGGCCTAGTCTGACGCCCAGCCTTCGCCTTCTTCAGTGGCCGAGTTGAAGCGTTCAACGGTTCTTCGCCACCTTTCTTTTTCAAGGTTGAGCTTGTGAAATGGAAGCTAATGCTATGCCCCTTGTTCAAGAGAAAGCGAGGACTTTCTTTTAGCTACCGGCCCAAACAAAAAAAAGAGATTAGCCTCTTGATCGATCGATTGATTGGATCGAAGCTAAGATAGCTTGACTCAATTGGAAGATAGGGGGTTGATTGAAGTGTGAGATCAGCCCAAGACTAAGGCCGGGCAACTAGCTGCTGCAGGATTTCCCGTCTATCTATCTCACCACGCTCCCCTACTCCTAACTCCTAACAAGGCTGCATATGGTGTGAAAGAAGTGGATGAGGAGTGGACTGCATTGAACAGAATGCTCGTGGTCGCCGGCTAACACAATGCAGGGGAGACTAGCCGAGAAGCCTAAGCTAGCTATCACCCCAGCGGAGTCTAGTCTTCTTATCGAGATGAGCATGAGTGGTCAAGCCCTGCAATGAGATCATGCGCCCTGGGCTACTGTTGTGTGTTCCGATCCTTCCAGTGAGAGCTTACTCCGCTGTTCGTGGTGGAGTAAGGGCTTAGGATTAGGGGTAAGGGCATGCCTTAAGGCAGCTCGTGACCCAGCATTAGACTGAAGTCGTTTTTGTTTTGGCATTTGTAGCCGAACCACAGCTCTCAATCCGATACTAAGAGTTTGCTTCCTTAATGGCGTAATGTAAAAGATAGCAGAGAGTAGTCAGTGTCAGTAGCTCCTCTTTGCCCGAGTGCGGGAGTCAGAGCAGAGGAAAGTAAGTCAGCCGGGTACGGCTTGTATACAGGGATATAATCGACCAAAGTAAGTGGATGGATCCCCATGAATATGGAACCGAACCCCGGCTTGCTGTCTGAAAGGCTTCTTTCGCGAGGAAGCACTTCGCTCACCACTTGAACGGACCGAAGGACACACCACAAGCTTCATTCAAGCATTTCCTCCATAAAGCAGTTCTTCCTTTCCATTTCATCACTTCAAAAACCTACCTTTCAAACTTTTATAGCAATCAGGTAAGGCCGAGGCTAATAGGAAGTACAGATATTCATTCAACCAAAAACCAACCACCGAACCGAAACCGATCGGGGAGACCGGGGGATATTTTATCAATCACAGCCCGGAAAGGAATTGACAGACGGGATGAAATAGCCGCTTGAGAAGAAGCGGCTTATTCGAGAACACCGTATTCAATTGCGACAACAACTCGAAACGCGAAAACAGCTACTTCTGTGGCATTTGTCCCTGAGACGCCAAGATCTTCCTTCTTGCCTTGCCTTCCTCTTCACTTCGAACCTGGTATCCTAGATGGTACGGGATAGCAGGAATCAAAGAATCAATAAGGATGTTGGGCGGGGAATCAAATCAAGAGAACTTTATTATCGCGGCATTCAACAAAAAACATCTCCCAAAGTTGCTATGAAAATGAAAGTATCGCAGTTCGATAAGTCAGGACTAGACTCAAAAAGGTCCACCGTTTCTAGCTTCATCGTACCTGGTTTTAGTAGTCAAAGACTGTATACTTCGAAATGTCTGAGGGGGAGTCAGGGTCTTTCTTTGAACAGGTCCTTATTAAGGAATGGAAATGTCAAGTATTACGGGACTGAGAAGGAGTCTCAGGAGCCAACTAGACAAGATCTAGGGTTTAAGACCCTACAAATCTTAGGGAGATTGAAGGTCGCAATCCTTCTCCTGTACTTTCTTTTGGCCCTTGCCACAAGCGAGGGCAAGTTCCAGCTTCGACTCGGCCCCCTGGAGTTCCTAACCGAGGGAGGTTCAAACCTTTTTCTTGGCTTACCGAGCCCCTATTTTCTCTTTTTGCCCTCATTCCCGCCGTTCCATCAATTTTTTTATTGCTAGCAATAGCATATTGTCTTTATCGCATTTTTCTTAAAAAGGAAGAAGGTTTAGAAAAAGGGAGAAGGGGGACCACCGAGTCCACTTGACCAATTTGAGATTGAGCCATTGATTGGTATTCTACTATTTTTCCGAAAAATCTGAGAAAAAGGACCGGTCTAAGGTTGAACCGGAGGGAAGGAGGTAAGGTAGGGCCTTTCCAATTGATAGCACCTCTATAATACTTTCTGATTGTTCATGAAACTTGCTCCTGTCTTTCTTCTTGATTCTGTATTGTATCTTTGTTTGATTTTTCTGTTTCTTGTGTTTTATGAGAAGAGTACTATTCGCAATCTTTCATAAACTTCTCATCTCTGCCTGTGTTGATGCTGTTCTGCCTGTCTTTTCTAAGTGTATATTCCTTATTGAAAGATTTTCTTATTTTTGATTCCTGCTCCCTTGCCTATTGGAGCTAGGGTTTCTTAGCTCTTCTTTGTTCGTAGTTCCTGGTTGTTGTCTCCCTTGTTAGGAAAGATGTTCACTCATTAACTTCCTAGCTACCCTCTCTCTGATTATACGATACCACTGGCAAATTGAATCGCATTCTAAAGTCCTTTTTACATGCCTACATGCCTGACATTCTTAGGGAAGGAGTATCCTCTATCCGGTGAGTCAGGACCGAACCTAGTAAATAGGAGTTCGCTTTCCACTGAGCCTTCTTTAATGCTTTGATCGGGCAGTGCTATCATTTACCATTTACAAGCCTAATTACAAGCCTAAGGGGAAGATCGGTACATCGATTCATCGGCCAAAGAAGGGGCCCTCTTCACCAACCCACTCCTGGATAAACAACTTGTTCCTTCTGAATCAGGAGATCGGGTCTTCGGCTAACGCGGGCGCCGGGGAGCAGGCCCAAGAGCAAAAACCTAGATTGCGCGAGATCTTTAAACGAGGAAATTCAACGATAGAACAAGAAGCATGCTATGCTATGGGAACTCAATGGAACTGGCACTCTGTATGTGCTGCTATGATAGTAAGCTCCTCCTGCTCTCTTATGCCGTTACGCTTACTTGAGCTAGCTCTTATCGGTAAAGAAATTCGATTACTGGGCGGAGAAAAAGAGAAGTAACTAACCTTAGATCTCTGGTCGGCTATCAGTAAAGGAACCTTCTGGCCGGTTAGGTTAAGCAAAGAGCGCTGGCAGGGATTCTTTCCTGAAAGTGCGAACGTGAAAGAGCGATCGTGCCCCTAGGTTAACATCAGTTAGCCGTGAAGAACGCAGGTAACCTTACCGGGGTTTATTCGTGAAAGTCAGCTCTGGCTTTCGGCACCGGTTACGAGAACAGTATGAGTTCATTCTGTCCCACTTGGCTCAATAGCCGGAGATTAAATAGCAGCTTCTTCTTTCACATTTGTCCAGCTTATGATGATTCCATTTCAAAAAGCTATTATTCCTCCAACAGTGGATAGGCAAACAAAAGAAAGCAGTCACCCACCAGGAAGGCATAGAGTGAAGCCAGGAAAGGAATTGCTTACTACAGACAGACCCGCCGGTAACACCTCAAAGACCAAGAGCAGCGGATAATCTAACTCTAACACGGGTATTCATCCCATCTCGAGTTCGAAACTATATTCTCATGTCCTCAACCCCGGTACTCTACTATATGCAACCTATTTTGACACAACTTATTCTCTTCTCAAAGAGCTTCTTCTATCAAACCGCGTATTCTCGGCATCAACCTGGCAAGATCCGATCGGAAAGATAAGAAGCATCTGACTCATAAGCTACTAAGGCCCGAAAGCCTTGCCAACTACGTCTACCTTACTTACTAGCTAGCCTAAGAAGAGAAGTACTTGCCAGCAGTCCAAGCTCACCAGGACCCAGGTGCTGAGAAAAAAGGCTTCAGCTTTCTTCGAGGAAGGGGATGATCGGTTCAGAAGTCGAACAGGTTCCAGCCTAGAAAGCTGAGCAGTTCTCAGAAAGAGTAGTTAATGGTTCACCTGGTAATAGCTGGGATTTCGTATTCTACTTAGAAATAGAAAGCTATGTCTCGAGAACGCCTTCCTTCTAACTAACTAACTAAGGCAATTGGTCTCTCACGTTGGATATAGATGTTGCCAATGCAAGTTAAGCGCGTAAACGACCTGAAGATTGGTGTTGGCATTAGGAGAAGCAAGCTGATAGTGGAACTAGTGGCATTCCTTTTTCGGATAAGAAAGTGACCTCGCCGGCCCTTCATTTGCCCCTCATCTTTATGACTCAACATCTGTAGCGTCATCGAAGTGTAGCTCGGCAATGAGTACCTTCTCTTCTAGCTCTTCGGTGTGGCTTTCTTTAAAGAGACTTTCCTCCTCTGCAGCTATCTCCTACAAGCTTGTTCTTAGGTTGTATAGTAATGGTCAACAAGCGTGGTCATAAGCTTTGCTTAGTCCATGTTTTCGTAGCCGAAGAAAATGTCCTTTGTTATAGGCTTGTCCTTCTAGTAGCTCTTAGGGTTGCTGAAAGTGTGGATGATTTTCCTTTCCTGCAACGCCTACTCAAAACGTTAAACGTTGAGGGGTCTTTCTATGGAAAAAGTTCTGGTCATGGGGTGGGCAGGGAATGAATGGAATTGATTGTTGCGCGGATTAGCCGCGAAAGAGCTTTACAAGCGGCATTGCCGGATTATCGGAATCGTTTCAATGTGAACATTCCGGTAAGCAGTGCCGAAATGAACTGTAATGGCTATTAGAATTAGAATAGGGTAGACAACTCTTTACTCTTTTCTTACTCTCCTTTAAAGCCTTACTTATTACTTAAAGGGCTAGGTAAAGAGCAAGCAGGAATCTTTCCCAATGCGCTAAGGTTATAGGTCAAAAGCAGATTCGAGCAAAGAGAAGACAGTCTTCTTATCGTTCGTGACCCTTCTCGAAAAAATTCTGTTACATAAGCTCAACAGCTTAAGGGCTACTATCTCATCCCCACGAGGGAAGATCTAGTGATAGAGGAAAACGCGAGAATGAAGGTTTGTAATGAAGACTATTACACCAGAAAAATCAGTATCTTACCGCGCATCAGCTTGAAGAGCGGCTATCGGAGTCAGGCTTAAGAGAGCCTCCTACCTAGTCAAATACTGAACTGAAAAAAGAAGAATACCATCATCGAGTACTGAATCGGATTCAGAGATCACCAGCCTATCGAACCAAAGGCTGACCAGGCACTTTTGTTGTTGCAGAATTAGACCCCCAATCCAATGGTTACCAGTTGAAGAGAGCGGCTCTCTTGATACGAACCGCTCAGGGTCAAAAAGAAGAATATGCCTGCTTGCGATAGTTGACTGAAGCCAAAACGCGGTTTGCCAACTTTGTTGGATGCCCTAATTCATAATGAATAAGCGGAATAGAATAGATGGAAGTAAGAACATAAGAAAGAGGTCGAATTTCGTATAGAAAGAAAACGAACCACTTCTATTCTCGGAGCCCACGGAGCGGTATATGAAGAATGGCTTTTTGGTCCCTTTCGTCCAGTGGTTAGGACATCGTCTTTTCATGTCGAAGACACGGGTTCGATTCCCGTAAGGGATAGGTACTCATTCCCGGCCGCTTTCAGTTAGTGTTCATTGCTGAGTGATCGCTCGCTATCTGGCTGGAAAAGGTGGTCCGGAAGCTTCCTCTCTCCCAGCAAGCAAGACGAGATCACCATTTCTCTCAGTAATGGACTTCCTTGAATTCAAAGCAGGGGATAGCCCCTGTGGGAGTCGAATCTTCAATCAAGCAAGACCGGACAACTGCGAAAGAGCGAATCTTTCCCCTATCTCTAAAGGGGCTTCTTCGATCTCATACTTCGTTTATGTTAGGGTTTCGCCCGTAGCAGGGCAATTAATATAGCGCCTCGTGGTACTCGTGAGAAAGATGAGATAAAGCTAAATAGACTCTCGAAAGGGGGAAGCTTCCTTGTCCTACTCGTCGTCTCCAATCATGACAAGACAGTGGGGTAGTTAAGATCTCTTCGAAGAGGGGGGAGCTAATACCTTTCTAACTCGGCACCCACAATCATGGGGTAAAGAACCTCTAAGCATCGACGCCAAAGGACAACTCACTTCCAGCCAAGAATAGGAAAACTCATTACCAAGGGGCAAGGGGTTTAGCAAGCATTAAATGAAGTAGACTCTTTCAGTTTCAGTAAGACCACGCATTCTCTTCGCTTGGGCTCCTTTGCAGCGTCGCAGTCTGCCTGGTCCTAGCTATGAACCTTCCTCAAATCCCTCCTTCAGTTGATGAATCAGTCCCAAGAAAGGCAATTGAAGCTCAGACAAGACATAGACTACCTGAAAGAGGATCTATGTAATAGAGTTGAGGGCTAGGATTAGCAGGCTAAAAGGAAAGAGTGCAATTCAGTGCTCTGAGAGGACGTTTCCCTTCGGGAGTGAACCTCTGACTGCGCAGCCATATATAGGTTTGGGGAGATGACGCCCTTTTCTTATATTAACATTTCTTTCTTCTTATATCTTATAGTTGTCTCTTTTTACAGCCTGCTTTCAAACCTCGGTATAACACTGGGCGAAGGCCCCAGAAAACAGATCATTAGACAGGATAAGAGCTGCGATAGTGCACGGCATCGAATTTCTAGGTCACGGACTTCGAATAAAGCCATACTGCTCCGTGGGCCTCAGAAATGGCATGAACGAAAGCACTTGGCGGAGAATACTAAGGCCTTGCTTACCACCACACAGGTTGTTCACGCCGACGCGGGAAATTCACCCACTTTGCCTCGGCTGCTCGATCATCTTCGGCTAGAGCTTTACGATCGAGTCTCTTGCCTCCTATATGGTATATGGCTGCTTCCCCGAAGAATTCCGGATCCAATATTCCACCTTGTACTTCATTAGGCCAGGACTGACATGCCCAAGGCGAATTTGATTTGCCCGTGCGATCGCACGTGTTGCCAACACGCTTCGGAACCGGTTTCAGCCTGGGAATTAGACTAGAATATATAATAAAGACTTCCCATCTCGAGTGGGAAAACCCTATCGAGGCAAATGCAAATGGGGGGATAAATATTGAAACTACATTAGCTTCTCGAAATGGATTGAAAGCGAAGGTGAATCCATAGCTCCAACCAAGGAAGGAAGGGTGGACGAGGCAGAACGTGCTACTAGTTCGCTTTAAGGGTTGGTAAGGGTTCCAACTATGACGGAAACCCTAATCTATTTAGCAAGTGCGTATTCGGGAAGGAGATGAACCAAAAAACAGCAATAACTACAAGGTATGGCTCGTACGAATTTAAGGTTATGCCATTTGGATTAACCAACGCCCCGGCTACATTTTCGACTTTGATGCAAGAGGTGCTCCGGGAGTTCCTCGACGATTTCGTGGTGGTGTACCTAGATGACATCGTCATCTATAGCAAGGATATGGAGGAACACATCAAGCACTTGAAGAAGGTGTTCCAAGCATTGCGGGAATTCGAAAGAAAAATCATTATTGAGCGTCCAAGACCATACATATTGATAGATAGGACTGGTATTTATTTGTTCAATAGAAAAATTAGTTGAAAAAATCATGACTAGACTTAACAATAAAATAGTCGGAAGAGTGCACAGACGATGCAAATTTTTTGTTGCTGTCGGAAAAAGAAGAAGTCCTACTCCTATTAACATAGGAACTGGAAGTGGAATGAAAGGTATGATCCACCCATATTGATATGTCTGTTCCATCAATTTTTTTGAATTCTTTTGAACGACCTTTCCCCATAGACATATTGAATAGAAAAGATATTTTGATTTCCACTGTAATTTTGAAAATTAATGTTTAAATGTCCTTCAAAAGTAAGTAAATAGGTCCGAACGAAAGTATAAAATGCGGTTAATCCCGCCGTGATCCAAGCTATTATTGCGAAATAGGCGAATACAACCAACTATCATCAAGAATTTCATCTTTTGACCAAAAACAAGCAAGAGGTGGAAATACCACAAAGAGAAAATGTACCTAAAAAAAAGAAGTTTTGGTAATCGGTATATGCTTTGTTAAACCACCCATAAAAACATATTCTGATTTTATCGGGGGAATAGCCAACAATACTTTCCATTGAATGAATAACAACAGATCCAGACCCTAAAAAGAATAATGCTTTTGAATAAGCATGAGTAATCAAATGAAATAAAGCACTTCGATAAGACCCGATTCCTAGAGCTAGCATCATATAACCCAATTGAGACATTGTTGAATAAGCTAAACCCTTTTAATGTTTTTAATGTCTTTTTGAGCAAGAGCTAAAGTAGCTCCTAATAATATCGTAATTATGCCTATCAAGGAGATGAAATCCATTATATTATATAAGGTATAACTATAAAAAGAGGAAGAAGGCGAGCTACAAGAAAAATACCGCTGCTACCATAGTAGCGGCATGGATAAGAGCCGAAATAGGAGTGGGACCCTCCATAGCATCAGGTAACCATACATGAAGCGGAAATTGTGCGGATTTAGCAACTGCACCAGCAAATAATAGAACAGCACACAAAGTAACAAATAGAGAATTGACTTGATTATTGGAAACCAAGTTATTAACCATTTCGAATAAATCCCGAAATTCAAAACTACCTGTTATCCAATTATCCAAAAAAGACCAAAATTCCTAATAATAAACCAAAATCGCCCACACGATTTGTTACAAAAGCTTTTTGACAAGCATTTGCTGCAAGAGTCGTCGTGTGAACCAAACCCTATTAATATTAATAGATAGGAACACATTCCAACCAATTCCCAAAAAATAGAAATTTGTATCAAATTGGAACTAGTAACTAATCCCAACATGGAAGTACTGAAAAAACTCATATAAGCAAAAAATCTCAAGTATCCTTGATCGTGAGCCATATAATTATCACTATAAATAAGAACCATAATTCCAACAGTAGTGATTAATATTGACATAATAGAAGTAAGTGGATCGATCAAATAGCCGAATTGCAAAGACAAGTGCGAGTTTGGGCTACAAGAGGTCGGGTTCTTAGGCCATGTAGTCGGAAATGGCAAGATCAAGATGGAGGCGGGGAAGATCAAAGCCATTGTTGATTGGGAGACCCCAAAGTCGGCATCGGAGTTACGCTCTTTCCTTGGCTTGGTAAATTACCCGGCGGTTCATCAAGGGACATTCGGTGATCACGGCGCCGTTAACCAATATGCCCCGGAAGGACAAGGCGTGGGAATGGACACAAGAATGTATGAGGGCCTTTGAACAACTAAAGGAGGCGGTCACGAAGGAACCGGTACTCGCACTACCCGACTTCACCAAACCATTCGAAGTGATGACGGATGCTTCGGATATAGCCGTTGTATCTGCAATCTCTGGGCACCCCCATCTATTTGCTAACCGTTCACCCCTTCTCCTTCCGAGCCGTTCTAACTTATTGTTGGATCGGGAGTCACAAGAACCATCTCGTCTTACGCGACGTTGTTGCCTATAATTAGAATAAAATTCGAATAAGGGCCTAGGGCTACCATCGATCCCGAAGTGGGTTGGCTGAAGGCCAAAGTCAAAGTACGGGGATGTAGACCCACCTTAGGTGCTGAGTGGTGTCCTCTCTCCCTAATACCTAATACAGAATTCCGTCTATGGAGCCTAAAGCTTCTTTCTAAACTAAAGCATGGCAGTAAGCAGTAAGTTGGCCTAGTCTGACGCCCAGCCTTCGCCTTCTTCAGTGGCCGAGTTGAAGCGTTCAACGGTTCTTCGCCACCTTTCTTTTCAAGGTTGAGCTTGTGAAATGGAAGCTAATGTGCTATGCCCCTTGTTCAAGAGAAAGCGAGGACTTTCTTTTAGCTACCGGCCCAAACAAAAAAAAAGAGATTAGCCTCTTGATCGATCGATTGATTGGATCGAAGCTAAGATAGCTTGACTCAATTGGAAGATAGGGGGTTGATTGAAGTGTGAGATCAGCCCAAGACTAAGGCCGGGCAACTAGCTGCTGCAGGATTTCCCGTCTATCTATCTCACCACGCTCCCCTACTCCTAACTCCTAACAAGGCTGCATATGGTGAAAGAAGTGGATGAGGAGTGGACTGCATTGAACAGAATGCTCGTGGTCGCCGGCTAACACAATGCAGGGGAGACTAGCGAGAAGCCTAAGCTAGCTATCACCCCAGCGGAGTCTGTCTTCTTATCGAGATGAGCATGAGTGGTCAAGCCCTGCAATGAGATCATGCGCCCGGGCTACTGTTGTGTGTTCCGATCCTTCCAGTGAGAGCTTACTCCGCTGTTCGTGGTGGAGTAAGGGCTTAGGATTAGGGGTAAGGGCATGCCTTAAGGCAGCTCGTGACCCAGCATTAGACTGAAGTCGTTTTTGTTTTGGCATTTGTAGCCGAACCACAGCTCTCAATCCGATACTAAGAGTTTGCTTCCTTAATGGCGTAATGTAAAAGATAGCAGAGAGTAGTCAGTGTCAGTAGCTCCTCTTTGCCCGAGTGCGGGAGTCAGAGCAGAGGAAAGTAAGTCAGCCGGGTACGGCTTGTATACAGGTATATCGACCCCAAAGTAAGTGGATGGATCCCCATGAATATGGAACCGAACCCCGGCTTGCTGTCTGAAAGGCTTCTTTCGCGAGGGAAGCACTTCGCTCACCACTTGAACGGACCGAAGGGACACACCACAAGCTTCATTCAAGCATTCCTCCATAAAGCAGTTCTTCCTTTCCATTTCATCACTTCAAAAAACCTACCTTTCAAACTTTTATAGCAATCAGGTAAGGCCGAGGCTAATAGGAAGTACAGATATTCATTCAACCAAAAAACCAACCACCGAACCCGAAACCCCGATCGGGGAGACCGGGGGATATTTTATCAATCACAGCCCGGAAAGGAATTGACAGACGGGATGAAATAGCCGTGAGAAGAAGCGGCTTATTCGAGAACACCGTATTCAATGCCGACAACAACTCGAAACGCGAAAACAGCTACTTCTGTGGCATTTGTCCCTGAGACGCCAAGATTTCCTTCTTGCCTTGCCTTCCTCTTCACTTCGAACCTGGTATCCTAGATGGTACGGGATAGCAGGAATCAAAGAATCAATAAGGATGTTGGGCGGGGATATCAAAGACGAAGAGACTTTATTATCGCGGCATTCCAACAAAAAACATCTCCCAAGTTGCTATGAAAATGAAAGTATCGCAGTTCGATAAGTCAGGACTAGACTCAAAAAAGGTCCACCGTTTCTAGCTTCATCGTACCTGGTTTTAGTAGTCAAAGACTGTTATACTTCGAAATGTCTGAGGGGGAGTCAGGGTCTTTCTTTGAACAGGTCCTTATTAAGGAATGGAAATGTCAAAGTATTACGGGACTGAGAAGGAGTCTCAGGAGCCAACTAGACAAGATCTAGGGGTTAAGACCCTACAAATCTTAGGGAGATTGAAGGTCGCAATCCTTCTCTGTACTTTCTTTTGGCCCTTGCCACAAGCGAGGGCAGGGCAAGTTCCAGCTTCGACTCGGGCCCCTGGAGTTTCCTAACGAGGGAGGTTCAAACCTTTTTCTTGGCTTACCGAGCCCCCTTTTCTCTTTTTGCCCTCATTCCCGCCGTTCCATCAATTTTTTTATTGCTAGCAATAGCATATTGTCTTTATCGCATTTTTCTTAAAAAGGAAGAAGGTTTAGAAAAAGGGGAAGGGGGACCACCGAGTCCACTTGACCAATTTGAGATTGAGCCATTGATTGGTATTCTACTATTTTTCCGAAAAATCTGAGAAAAAAGGACCGGTCTAAGGTGAACCGGAGGGAAGGAGGTAAGGTAGGGCCTTTCCAATTGATAGCACCTCTATAATACTTTCTGATTGTTCATGAAACTTGCTCCTGTCTTTCTTCTTGATTCTGTATTGTATCTTTGTTTGTTTCTGTTTCTTGTGTTTTATGAGAAGAGTACTATTCGCAATCTTTCATAAACTTCATCTCTGCTGTGTTGATGCTGTTCTGCCTGTCTTTTCTAAGTGTATATTCCTTATTGAAAGATTTTCTTATTTTGATTCCTGCTCCCTTGCCTATTGGAGCTAGGGTTTCTTAGCTCTTCTTTGTTCGTAGTTCCTGGTTGTTGTCTCCCTTGTTAGGAAAGATGTTCACTCATTAACTTCCTAGTACCCTCTCTCTGATTATACGATACCAATGGCAATTGAATCGCATTCTAAAGTCCTTTTACATGCCTACATGCCTGACATTCTTAGGGAAGGAGTATCCTCTATCCCGGTGAGTCAGGACCGAACCTAGTAAATAGGAGTTCGCTTTCCACTGAGCCTTCTTAATGCTTTGATCGGGCAGTGCTATCATTTACCATTTACAAGCCTAATTACAAGCCTAAGGGG
>NW_026137548.1:0-35745 GCF_009805555.1 Andrographis paniculata | reverse complement strand
CTCTATAACAAATACGAAAAAACACTATAATTAGAAATATGGAGCACAAAGTAAGTATAATCTATAAAATGCTATTAATATAAAGGAAAAACATTGAAAAAACAAAAGTGCTAAATATAATAATTGTAAACACTCTATAACAAATACGAAAACCACTGTAATTAGACGTATGGACCACAAAGTATAATCCTATAAAGTGCTATATAATAAAAAGAAAAGGCAGTCAAGAAACAAAACCGCTAAATGTATTCCCTTAAAACACTATGTAATACATACGAAAAGCACTATAATCAGAACTATAGAGCACAAAGTAAGTATAATCTATAAAATGCTATATAATATAAAGGAAAAACATTGAAAAAACAAAAGCGCTAAATATAATAATTTCAAACACACTATAACAAATACGAAAAACACTGGAATTAGAACTATGGAGCACAAACTATAATCCTATAAAGTGCTATATAATAAAAAGAAAAGGCAGTCAAGAAACAAAACCACAAAATGTATTCCCTTAATACAGTCTGTAATACATACGTAAAGCATTATAATTAGAACTATAGAGCACAAAGTAAGTACAACGTATAAAATGCTATATAATATAAAGCTAAAACATTGAAAAAACAAACGCGCTAAATATAATAATTACAAACACTCTATAACAAATACGAAAAACACTGGAATTATATCTATGGAACACAAACTATAATCCTATAAAGTGCTATATATTAAAAGAAACGGCAGTCAAGAAAAAAAAACAATAATTGTATTCTTTTAAAACACTACGTAATACATACGAAAAAGACTATAATCAGAACTATAGAGCACAAAGTCAGTATAATCTATAAAATACTATCTACTATAAAAGAAAAACATTGAAAAAACAAATGCGCTAAATATAATAATTTCAAACATTCTATAACAAATACGAAAAACACTGGAATTAGATCTATGGAGCACAAACTGTAATCCTATAAAGTGCTATATAATGAAAAGAAACGGCAGTCGAGAAACAAAAACAGTAATTGTATTCCTTTAAAACACTATGTAATACATACGAAAAAGACTATAATTAGAACTATAGAGCACAAAGTAAGTACAATGTATAAAATGCTATATAATATAAAGGAAAAACATTAAAAAAAAAAAAGCGCTAAATATAATAATTTCAAACACTCTATAAAAAATACGAAAAACACTGGAATTAGATATATGGAGCACAAACTATAATCCTATAAAGTGCTATATAATAAAAAGAAAAGGCAGTCAAGAAACAAAACCACTAAATGTATTCCCTTAAAACACTCTGTAATACATACGTAAAGCATTATAATTAGAACTATAGAGCACAAAGTAAGTACAATGTATAAAATGCTATATAATATAAAGGAAAAACATACGTAAAGCATTATAATTAGAACTATACAACACAAAGTAAGTACAATGTATAAAATGCTATATATAATAAAGGAAAAACATTGAAAAAACAAAAGCGGTAAATATAATAATTTCAAACACTCTATAACAAATACGAAAAACACTGGAATTAGATCTATGGAGCACAAACTATAATCCTATAGAGTGCTGTATAATAAAAAGAAAAGGCAGTCAAGAAATAAAACCACTAAATGTATTCCCTTAAAACACTCTATAATACATACATAAAGCGTTCTAATTAGAACTATAGAGCACAAAGTAAGTACAATGTGTAAAATGCTACATAATATAAAGGTAAAAACATTGAAAAAACAAAAGCGCTAAATATAATAATTTCAAACACTCTATAAGAAATACGAAAAACACTGGAATTAGATCTATGGGGCACAAACTATAATCCCCTAAAGTGCTATATAATAAAAAGAAAAGGCAGTCAAAAAACAAAACCACTAAATGTATTCCCTTAATACACTCTGTAATACATACGTAAAGCATTATAATTAAAACTATAGAGCACAAAGTAGGTATAATGTATAAAATGCTATATAATCTAAAGGTAAAACATTGAAAAAACAAAAGAGCTAAATATAATAATTTCTAACACTCTATAACAAATACGAAAAACACTCAAATTATATCTATGGAACACAAACTATAATCCAATAAAGTGCTATATAATGAAAAGAAAAGGCAGTCAAGAAACAAAAGCACTAACTGTATTCCTTTGAAACACTGTAATACATACCAAAAGCACTATAATGAGAACTATAGAGCACAAAGTAAGTATAATTTATAAAATTATATATAATATACAGGAAAAACATTGAAAAAATAAAAGCGTTAAATATAATAATTTTAAACACTCTATAACAAATACGAAAAATACTGTAATTAGAACAATGGAGCACAAAGTATAATCCTATAAAGTGCTATAAATTAAAATGAAAATGCAGTCAAGAAACAAAACCGCTAAATGTATTCCCTTAAAACACTATGTAATACATACGAAAAGTACTAGAATTAGAACTATAGAGTACAAAGTAAGTATAATCTATAAAATGCTATATAATATAAAGGAAAAACATTGAAAAAACAAAGCGCTAAATATAATAATTTCAAAAACTCTATAACAAATACGAAAAACACTGGAATTAGATCTATGAAGCACAAACTATAATCCTATAAAGTTCTATATAATAAAAAGAAACGGCAGTCGAGAAACAAAAGCAGTAATTGTATTCCTTTAAAACAGTATGTAATACATATGAAAAAGACTATAATTACAACTATAGAGCCCAAAGTAAGTACAATGTATAAAATGCTATATAATATAAAGGAAAAACATTGAAAAAACAAAGGCGCTAAATATAATAATTTCAAACACTCTATAATAAATACGAAAAACACTGGAATTAGATCTATGGAACACAAACTATAATCCTTTAAAGTGGTATATAATGAAGAGAAAAGCCAGTCAAGAAACAAAAGCACTAACTGTATTCCTTTAAAACACTATGTAATACATACCAAAAGCACTATAATGAGAACTATAGAGCACAGAATAAGTACAATGTATAAAATGCTATATAATATAAAGGAAAAACATTGAAAAAACAAAAGCGCTAAATATAATAATTTCAAACACTCTATAACAAATACAAAAAACACTGGAATTAGATCTATGGAACACAAACTATAATCCTATAAAGTGCTATATAATGAAAAGAAAAGGCAGTCAAGAAACAAAAGCTCTAACTGTATTCCTTTAAAACACTATGTAATACATACCAAAAGCACTATAATGAGAACTATAGAGCACAAAGTTTAATATATAAAATGCAATATAATATAAAGTAAAAACATTGAAAAAACAAAAGCGCAAAATATAATAATTTCAAACACTCTATAACAAATACGAAAAACACTGGATTTAGATCTATGGAGCACAAACTATGATCCAATAAAGGGCGATATGATGAAAAGAAAAGGCAGTCAAGAAACAAAAGCACTAACTGTATTCCTTTAAAACACTATGTAATACATACTAAAAGCACTATAATGAGAACTATAGAGCACAATGTAAGTACAATGTATAAAATGTTATATAATATAAAGGAAAAACATTGAAAAAATAAAAGCGCTAAATATAATAATCTTAAACTCTCTATAAAAAATACGAAAAATACTGTAATTAGAACTATGGAGTACAAAGTATAATCCTCTAAAGTGCTATATAATAAAAAGAAAAGGCAGTCAAGAAACAAAACCGCTAAATTTATTCCCTTAAAACACTATGTAATGCATACGAAAAGTACTATAATTAGAACTATAGAGCACAGAGTAAGTATAATCTATAAAATGCTATATAATATAATGGAAAAACATTGAAAAAACAAAAGCGCTAAACATAATAATTTTAAACACTCTATAACAAATACGAAAAACACTATAATTAGAACTATGTAGCACAAAGTATAATCCTATAAAGTGCTATATAAAAAAAACAAAAGGTTGTCAAGAAACAAAACCACTAACTGTATTCCCTTAAAACACTCTATAATACATACACAAAGAATTATAATTAGAACTATAGAGCACAAAGTAAGTACAATGTATAAAATGCTATATAATATAAAGGAAAAACATTGAAAAAATAAAAGCGCTAAATATAATAATTTTAAACACTCTATAACAAATACGAAAAACACTGTAATTAGAACTATGGAGCACATTGTATAATCCTATAAAGTGCTATATAATAAAAAGAAAAGGCAATCAAGAAACAAAAGCACTAATTGTATTCCTTTAAAACACTATGTAATACATACCAAAAGCACTATAATGAGAACTATAGAGCACAAAGTAAGTATAATCTATAAAATGCTATATGATATAAAGGAAAAACGTTGAAAAAATAAAAGCGCTAAATATAATAATTTCAAATACTCAATAACAAATACGAAAAACACTGGATTTAGATCTATGGAGCAAAAACTATAATCCTATAAAGGGCTATATAATGAAAAGAAAAGGCAGTCAAGAAACAAAAGCATTAATTGTATTCCTTTAAAACACTATGTAATACATACCAAAAGCACTATAATGAGAACTATAGAGCACAAAGTAAGTACAATGTATAAAATGCTATATAATATAAAGGAAAAACATTGAAAAAATAAAAGCGCTAAATATAATAATCTTAAACACTCTATAAAAAATACGAAAAATACTGTAATTAGAACTATGGAGTACAAAGTATAATCCTCTAAAGTGCTATATAATAAAAAGAAAAGGCAGTCAAGAAACAAAACCGCTAAATTTATTCCCTTAAAACACTATGTAATGCATACGAAAAGTACTATAATTAGAACTATAGAGCACAAAGTAAGTATAATCTATAAAATGCTATATAATATAATGGAAAAACATTGAAAAAATAAAAGCGCTAAACATAATAATTTTAAACACTCTCTAACAAATACGAAAAACACTATAATTAGAACTATGTAGCACAAAGTATAATCCTATAAAGTGCTATATAATAAAAACAAAAGGTTGTCAAGAAACAAAACCACTTACTGTATTCCCTTAAAACACTCTATAATACATACACAAAGAATTATAATTAGAACTATAGAGCACAAAGTAAGTACAATGTATAAAATGCTATATCATATAAAGGAAAATCATTGAAAAAACAAAAGCGCTAAATATAATAATTTCAAACACTCTATAACAAATACGAAAAACACTAGAGTTAGATCTATGGAGCACAAACTATAATCCTATAAAGTGCTATATAATGAGAAGAAAAGGCAGTCAAGAAACAAAAGCACTAACTGTATTCCTTTAAAACACTATGTAATACATACCAAAAGCACTATAATGAGAACTATAGAGCACAAAGTAAGTATAATCTTTAAAATGCTATATGATATAAAGGAAAAATGTTGAAAAAATAAAAGCGCTAAATATAATAATTTCAAATACTCAATAACAAATATGAAAAACACTGGATTTAGATCTACGGAGCAAAAACTATAATCCTATAAAGGGCTATATAACGAAAAGAAGAGGCAGTCAAGAAACAAAAGCACTAATTGTATTCCTTTAAAACACTATGTAATACATACCAAAAGCACTATAATGAGAACTATAGAGCACAAAGTAAGTACAATGTATAAAATGCTATATAATATAAAGGAAAAACATTGAAAAAATAAAAGCGCTAAATATAATAATTTTAAACACTCTATAACAAATACGAAAAACACTGTAATTAGAACTATGGAGCACATTGTATAATCCTATAAAGTGCTATATAATAAAAAGAAAGAGCAATCAAGAAAGAAAAGCACTAATTGTATTCCTTTAAAACACTATGTAATACATACCAAAAGCACTATAATGAGAACTATAGAGCACAAGGTAAGTACAATGTATAAAATGCTATATAATATAAAGGAAAAACATTGAAAAAATAAAAGCGCTAAATATATAAATTTTCAACACTCTATAACAAATACGAAAAACACTCTAATTAGAACTATGGAGCACATTGTATAATCCTATAAAGGGCTATATAATGAAAAGAACAGGCAGTCAAGAAACAAAAGCACTAATTGTATTCCTTTAAAACACCGTGTAATACATACCAAAAGCACTATAATGAGAACTATAGAGCACAAAGTAAGTACAATGAATAAAATGCTATATCATATAAAGGAAAAACATTGAAAAAATAAAAGCGCTAAATATAATAATTTTAAAGACTCTATAACAAATACGAAAAACACTGTAATTAGAACTATGGAGCACAATGTATAATCCTATAAAGTGCTATATAATAAAAAGAAAAGGCAATCAAGAAACAAAACCACTAAATGTATTACCATAAAACACTCTCTAATACATACGTAAAGCATTATAATTAGAACTATAGAACACAAAGTAAGTACAATGTATAAAATGCTATATAATATAAAGGTAAAACATTGAAAAAACAAAAGCGCTAAATATAATAATTTCAAACAATCTATAACAAATACAAAAAACATGGGAATTATATCTATGGAACACAAAGTATAATCCAATAAAGTGATATATAATGAAAAGAAACGGCCGTCAAGAAACAAAAGCAGTAACTGTATTCCTTTAAAACATAATGTAATACATACGAAAAAGACTATAATTAGAACTATAGAGCACAAAGTAAGTATAATCTATAAAATGCTTTATAATATAATGGAAAAACATTGAAAAAACAAAAGCGCTAAATATAATAATTTCAAACACTCTATAACAAATACGAAAAACACCGGAATTAGATTTATGGAGCACAAACTATAATCCTATAAAGTGAAATATAATTAAAAGAAAAGGCAGTCAAGAAACAAAACCACTAAATGTATTCATTTAAAACACTCTGTAATACATACGTAAAGCATTATAATTAGAACTATAGAGCGCAAAGTAAGTACAATGTATAAAATGCTATATAATGTAAAGGAAAAACATTGAAAAAACAAAAGCGCTAAATATAATAATTTCAAACACTCTATAACAAATACGAAAAACACCGGAATTAGATTTATGGAGCTCAAAATATAATCCTATAAACTGCAATATAATTAAAAGAAACGGTAGTGAAGAAACAAAACCACTAAATGTATTCACTTAAAACACTCTGTAATACATACATAAAGCATTATAATTAGAATTATAGAGCACAAAGTAAGTCCAATGTATAAAATGCTATATAATATAAAGGAAAAACATTGAAAAAACAAAAGTGCTAAATATAATAATTTTAAACACTCTATAAAAAAATACGATAAACACTGTAATTAGAACTATGTAGCACAAAGTATAATCCTATAAAGTGCTATATAATAAAAAGAAAAGGCAGTCAAGAAACAAAACCACTAACTGTATTCCCTTAAAACACTCTATAATACATACATAAAGCATTATAATTAGAACTATAGAGCACAAAGTAAGTCCAATGTATAAAATGCTATATAATATAAAGGAAAAACATTGAAAAAACAAAAGTGCTAAATATAATAATTGTAAACACTCTATAACAAATACGAAAAATACTGTAATTAGAACTATGGACCACAAAGTATAATCCTATAAAGTCCTATATAATGAAAAGAAAAAGGAGTCAAGAAACAGAACCACTAAATGTATTCCCTTAAAACACTCTATAATACATACGTAAAGCATTATAATTTGAACTATAGAGCACAAAGTAAGTACAATGTATAAAATGCTATATAATATAAAGGTAAAAACATTGAAAAAAAAAGCGCTAAATACAATAATTGTAAACACGCTATACCAAATACAAAAAACACTGGAATTAGATCTTTGGAACACAAACTATAATCCTATAAAGTGCAATATAATTAAAAGAAAAGGCAGTGAAGAAACAAAACCACTAAATGTATTCACTTAAAACACTCTGTAATACATACATAAAGCGTTCTAATTAGAACTATAGAGCACAAAGTAAGTACAATGTATAAAATGCTACAAAATATAAAGGTAAAAACATTGAAAAAACAAAAGTGCTAATAATAAAAATTGTAAACACTCCATAACAAATACGAAAAACACTGGAGTTAGATCTATGTAGCCCAAACTATAATCCTATAATGTGCTACATAATAAAAAGAAAAGGCACTCATGAAACAAAACCACTAAATGTATTCCCTTAAAACACTCTATAATACAACGTAAAGCATTATAATTAGAACTATAGAGCGCAAAGTAAGTACAATGTATAAAATGCTATATAATGTAAAGGAAAAACATTGAAAAAACAAAAGCGCTAAATATAATAATTTCAAACACTCTATAACAAATACGAAAAACACCGGAATTAGATTTATGGAGCTCAAAATATAATCCTATAAACTGCAATATAATTAAAAGAAACGGTAGTGAAGAAACAAAACCACTAAATGTATTCACTTAAAACACTCTGTAATACATACATAAAGCATTATAATTAGAATTATAGAGCACAAAGTAAGTCCAATGTATAAAATGCTATATAATATAAAGGAAAAACATTGAAAAAACAAAAGTGCTAAATATAATAATTTTAAACACTCTATAAAAAATACGATAAACACTGTAATTAGAACTATGTAGCACAAAGTATAATCCTATAAAGTGCTATATAATAAAAAGAAAAGGCAGTCAAGAAACAAAACCACTAACTGTATTCCCTTAAAACACTCTATAATACATACATAAAGCATTATAATTAGAACTATAGAGCACAAAGTAAGTCCAATGTATAAAATGCTATATAATATAAAGGAAAAACATTGAAAAAACAAAAGTGCTAAATATAATAATTGTAAACACTCTATAACAAATACGAAAAATACTGTAATTAGAACTATGGACCACAAAGTATAATCCTATAAAGTCCTATATAATGAAAAGAAAAGGAGTCAAGAAACAGAACCACTAAATGTATTCCCTTAAAACACTCTATAATACATACGTAAAGCATTATAATTTGAACTATAGAGCACAAAGTAAGTACAATGTATAAAATGCTATATAATATAAAGGTAAAACATTGAAAAAAAAAGCGCTAAATACAATAATTGTAAACACGCTATACCAAATACAAAAAACACTGGAATTAGATCTTTGGAACACAAACTATAATCCTATAAAGTGCAATATAATTAAAAGAAAAGGCAGTGAAGAAACAAAACCACTAAATGTATTCACTTAAAACACTCTGTAATACATACATAAAGCGTTCTAATTAGAACTATAGAGCACAAAGTAAGTACAATGTATAAAATGCTACAAAATATAAAGGTAAAAACATTGAAAAAACAAAAGTGCTAATAATAAAAATTGTAAACACTCCATAACAAATACGAAAAACACTGGAGTTAGATCTATGTAGCCCAAACTATAATCCTATAATGTGCTACATAATAAAAAGAAAAGGCACTCATGAAATAAAACCACTAAATGTATTCCCTTAAAACACTCTATAATACAACGTAAAGCATTATAATTAGAACTATAGAGCACAAAGTAAGTACAATGTATAAAATGCTATATAATATAAAGGAAAAACATTGAAAAAACAAAGGCGCTAAATATAATAATTGTAAACAGTCTATAACAAATACGAAAAATACTGTAATTAGAAATATGGACCACAAAGTATAATCCTATAAAGTCCAATATAATGAAAAGAAACGGCAGTTAAGAAACAAAAGCACTATCAGTAGTCCCTTAAGACACTATGTAATACATAGGAAAAGCACTATAATTAGAACTATAGCGCACAAAGTAAGTAAAATCTATAAAAATGCAATAAAATATAAAGGAAAAACATTGCAAAACCTAAAGCGCTAAATATAATACTTATAAACACTCTATAAAAAATACGAAATGCACTATAATTAGAACTATAGGGCAAAAAGTAAGTATAATCTATAAAATGCTATATAATATAAAGGAAAAACATTGAAAAAACAAAAATGCTAAATATAATAATTTTAAACACTCGATAACAAGTACGAAAAATAATGTAATTAGAATTATGGAGTACAAAGTATAATCCTCTAAAATGCTATATAATGAAAAGAAAAGGCAGTCAAGAAACAAAACCGCTAAATGTATTCCCTTAAAACACTACGTAATACATACGAAAAGTACTATAATTAGAACTATAGAGCACAACGTAAGTATAGTCTATAAAATACTATATAATATAAAGGAAAAATATTGAAAAAACAAAAGCGCTAAATATAATAATTTTAAACACTCTATAACAAATATGAAAAACACTGTAATTAGAACTATGTAGCACGAAGTATAATCCTATAAAGTGCTATATAATAAAAAGAAAAGGCAGTCAAGAAACAAAACCACTATCTGTATTCCCTTAAAACACCTTATAATACATACGTAAAGCATTATAATTAGAACTATAGAGCACAAAAGAAGTCCAATGTATAAAATGCTATATAATATAACGGAAAAACATTGAAAAAAAAAAGTGCTAAATATAATAAATGTTAACACTCTATAACAAATATGAAAAATACTGTAATTAGAACTATGGAGCACAAAGTATAATCCTATAAAGTCCTATATAATGAAAAGAAAAGGAGTCAAGAAACAGAACCACTAAATGTATTCCCTTAAAACACTCTATAATACATACGTACAGAATTATAAGTAGAACTATAGAGCACAAAGTAAGTACAATGTATAAAATGCTATATAATATAAAGGTAAAACATTGAAAAAAAATGCGCTAAATATAATAATTTCAAACACTCTATAACAAATACAAAAAACACTGGAATTAGATCTTTGGAACACAAACTATAATCCTATAAAGTGCTATATAATGAAAAGAAACGGCAGTCAAGAATCAAAAGTAGTAACTGCATTCCTTTAAACACTATGTATTACATACGAAAAAGACTATAATTAGATATATAGAGCAAAAAGTCAGTATAATCTATAAAATGCTATATAATATAAAGGAAAAACATTGAAAAAACAAAAGCGCTAAATATAACAATTTCAAACACTCTATAACAAATACGAAAAACGCTGGAATTTGATCTATGTAGCACAAACTATAATCCTATAATGTGGTACATAATAAAAAGAAAAGGCAGTCATGAAACAAAACCACTAAATATATTCCCTTAAAACACTCTATTATACAACGTAAAGCATTATAATTAGAACTATACAGCACAAAGTAAGTACAATGTATAAAATGCTATATAATATAAAGGAAAAACATTGAAAAACAAAAGCTCTAAATATAATAATTGTAAACAGTCTATAACAAATAAGAAAAATACTTTAATTGGAACTATGGACCACAAAGGATAATCCTATAAAGTCCAATATAATGAAAAGAAACGGCAGTTAAGAAACAAAAGCACTACCAGTATTCCCTTAAAACACTATGTAATACATAGGGAAAGCACTATAATTAGAACAATAGCGAACAAAGTAAGTAAAATCTATAAAATGCAATATAATATAAAGGAAAAACATTGAAAAACCAAAAGCGCTAAATATAATAATTTTAAACACTCTATAAAAAATACGAAACGCACTATAATTAGAACTATAGGGCACAAAGGAAGTATAATCTATAAAATGCTATATAATATAAAGGAAATACATTGAAAAAACAAAAGCGCTTAATATAATAATTTTAAACACTCTATAAGAAATACGAAAAACAAAGTAATTAGAACTATGGAGCACAAAGTATAATCCTATAAAGTCCTATATAATGAAAAGAAAAGGGAGTCAAGAAACAGAACCACTAAATGTATTCCCTTAAAACACTCTATAATACATACGTAAAGCATTATAATTTGAACTATAGAGCACAAAGTAAGTACAATGTATAAAATGCTATATAATATAAAGGAAAAACATTGAAAAAATAAAAGTGCTAAATATAATAATTTAAACACTCTAACAAATGCGAAAAATACTGTAGTTAGAACTATGGAGTACAAAGTATAATCCTCTAAAGTGCTATATAATAAAAAGAAAAGGCAGTCAAGAAACAAAACCGCTAAATGTATTCCGTTAAAACACTATGTAATACATACGAAAAGTACTATAATTAGAACTATAGAGCACAAAGTAAGTACAATCTATAAAATGCTATATAATATAAAGGAAAAACATTAAAATAACAAAAGCGCTAAATATAATAATTTTAAACACTCTATAACAAATACGAAAAACACTGTAATTAGAACTATGTAGCACAAAGTATAATCCTATAAAGTGCTATATAATAAAAAGAAAATGTAGTCAAGAAAGAAAACCACTTACTGTATTCCCTTAAAACACTCTATAATACATACATAAAGCATTATAATTAGAACTATAGAGCACAAAGTAAGTACATTGTATAAAATGCTATATCATATAAAGGAAAATCATTGAAAAAACAAAAGCGCTAAATATAATAATTTCGAACACTCTATAACAAATACGAAAAACACTAGAGTTAGATCTATGGAGCACAAACTATAATCCTATAAAGTGCTATATAATGAGAAGAAAAGGCAGTCAAGAAACAAAAGCACAAACTGTATTCCTTTAAAACACTATGTAATACATACCAAAAGCACTATAATGAGAACTATAGAGCACAAAGTAAGTATAATCTTTAAAATGCTATATGATATAAAGGAAAAATGTTGAAAAAATAAAAGCGCTAAATATAATAACTTCAAATACTCAATAACAAATACGAAAAACACTGGATTTAGATCTACGGAGCAAAAACTATAATCCTATAAAGGGCTATATAACGAAAAGAAGAGGCAGTCAAGAAACAAAAGCACTAATTGTATTCCTTTAAAACACTATGTAATACATACCAAAAGCACTATAATGAGAACTATAGAGCACAAAGTAAGTACATTGTATAAAATGCTATATAATATAAAGGAAAAACATTGAAAAAATAAAAGCGCTAAATATAATAATTTTAAACACTCTATAACAAATACGAAAAACACTGTAATTAGAACTATGGAGCACATTGTATAATCCTATAAAGTGCTATATAATAAAAAGAAAGAGCAATCAAGAAAGAAAAGTACTAATTGTATTCCTTTAAAACACTATGTAATACATACCAAAAGCACTATAATGAGAACTATAGAGCACAAGGTAAGTACAATGTATAAAATGCTATATAATATAAAGGAAAAACATTGAAAAAATAAAAGCGCTAAATATAATAATTTTCAACACTCTATAACAAATACGAAAAATACTGTAATTAGAACTGTGGAGCACATTGTATAATCCTATAAAGGGCTATATAATGAAAAGAACAGGCAGTCAAGAAACAAAAGCACTAATTGTATTCCTTTAAAACACCGTGTAATACATACCAAAAGCACTATAATGAGAACTATAGAGCACAAAGTAAGTACAATGAATAAAATGCTATATCATATAAAGGAAAAACATTGAAAAAATAAAAGCGCTAAATATAATAATTTTAAAGACTCTATAACAAATACGAAAAACACTGTAATTAGAACTATGGAGCACAATGTATAATCCTATAAAGTGCTATATAATAAAAAGAAAAGGCAATCAAGAAACAAAACCACTAAATGTATTACCATAAAACACTCTCTAATACATACGTAAAGCATTATAATTAGAACTATAGAACACAAAGTAAGTACAATGTATAAAATGCTATATAATATAAAGGTAAAACATTGAAAAAACAAAAGCGCTAAATATAATAATTTCAAACAATCTATAACAAATACAAAAAACATGGGAATTATATCTATGGAACACAAAGTATAATCCAATAAAGTGATATATAATGAAAAGAAACGGCCGTCAAGAAACAAAAGCAGTAACTGTATTCCTTTAAAACATAATGTAATACATACGAAAAAGACTATAATTAGAACTATAGAGCACAAAGTAAGTATAATCTATAAAATGCTGTATAATATAATGGAAACACATTGAAAAAACAAAAGCGCTAAATATAATAATTTCAAACACTCTATAACAAATACGAAAAACACCGGAATTAGATTTATGGAGCACAAACTATAATCCTATAAAGTGCAATATAATTAAAAGAAAAGGCAGTCAAGAAACAAAACCACTAAATGTATTCATTTAAAACACTCTGTAATACATCCGTAAAGCATTATAATTAGAACTATAGAGCGCAAAGTAAGTACAATGTATAAAATGCTATATAATGTAAAGGAAAAACATTGAAAAAACAAAAGCGCTAAATATAATAATTTCAAACACTCTATAACAAATACGAAAAACACCGGAATTAGATTTATGGAGCTCAAAATATAATCCTATAAACTGCAATATAATTAAAAGAAACGGTAGTGAAGAAACAAAACCACTAAATGTATTCACTTAAAACACTCTGTAATACATACATAAAGCATTATAATTAGAATTATAGAGCACAAAGTAAGTCCAATGTATAAAATGCTATATAATATAAAGGAAAAACATTGAAAAAACAAAAGTGCTAAATATAATAATTTTAAACACTCTATAAAAAATACGATAAACACTGTAATTAGAACTATGTAGCACAAAGTATAATCCTATAAAGTGCTATATAATAAAAAGAAAAGGCAGTCAAGAAACAAAACCACTAACTGTATTCCCTTAAAACACTCTATAATACATACATAAAGCATTATAATTAGAACTATAGAGCACAAAGTAAGTCCAATGTATAAAATGCTATATAATATAAAGGAAAAACATTGAAAAAACAAAAGTGCTAAATATAATAATTGTAAACACTCTATAACAAATACGAAAAGTACTGTAATTAGAACTATGGACCACAAAGTATAATCCTATAAAGTCCTATATAATGAAAAGAAAAAGGAGTCAAGAAACAGAACCACTAAATGTATTCCCTTAAAACACTATATAATACATACGTAAAGCATTATAATTTGAACTATAGAGCACAAAGTAAGTACAATGTATAAAATGCTATATAATATAAAGGTAAAACATTGAAAAAAAAAGCGCTAAATACAATAATTGTAAACACTCTATACCAAATACAAAAAACACTGGAATTAGATCTTTGGAACACAAACTATAATCCTATAAAGTGCAATATAATTAAAGGAAAAGGCAGTGAAGAAACAAAACCACTAAATGTATTCACTTAAAACACTCTGTAATACATACATAAAGCGTTCTAATTAGAACTATAGAGCACAAAGTAAGTACAATGTATAAAATGCTACAAAATATAAAGGTAAAAACATTGAAAAAACAAAAGTGCTAATAATAAAAATTGTAAACACTCTATAAAAAATACGAAAAACATTGGAGTTAGATCTATGTAGCACAAACTATAATCCTATAATGTGCTGCATAATAAAAAGAAAAGGCAGTCATGAAACAAAACCACTAAATGTATTCCGTTAAAACACTCTATAATACAACGTAAACCATTATAATAAGAACTATAGAGCACAAAGTAAATACAATGTATAAAATGCTATATAATATAAAGGAAAAACATTGAAAAAACAAAAGCTCTAAATATAATAATTGTAACGAGTCTATAACAAATACGAAAAATACAGTAATTAGAACTATGGACCACAAAGTTTAATCCTATAAAGTCCAATATAATGAAAAGAAACGGCAGTTAAGAAACAAAAGCACTACCAGTATTCATTTAAAACATTATGTAATACATAGGAAAAGCACTATAATTAGAACAATAGCGAACAAAGTAAGTAAAATCTATAAAATGCATATATAATATAAAGGAAAAACATTGAAAAACCAAAAACGCTAAATATAATAATTTTAAACACTCTATAAAAAATACGAAACGCACTATAATTAGAACTATAGGGGGCAAAGTAAGTATAATCTATAAAATGCTATATAATATAAAGGAAAAACATTGAAAAAACAAAACCGCTTAATATAATAATTTTAAACACTAAATAACATATACGAAAAATACTGTAATTAGAGCTATGGAGTACAAAGTATAATCCTCTAAAGAGCTATATAATAAAAAGAAAAGGCAGTCAAGAAACAAATACGCTAAATTTATTCCGTTAAAACACTATGTAATACATACGAAAAGTACTATAATTAGAACTATAGAACAAAAAGTAAGTATAATCTATAAAATGCTATATAATATAAAGGAAATACATTGAAAAAGCAAAAGGGCTAAATATAATAATTTTAAACACTCTATAACAAATAAGAAAAACACTGTAATTAGAACTATGTAGCACAAAGTATACTCCTATAAAGTCCTATATAATAAAAAGAAAAGGTAGTCAAGAAAGAAAACCACTAACTGTAGTCCCTTAAAACACTCTATAATACATACATAAAGCATTATAATTAGAACTATAGAGCACAAAGTAAGTCCAATGTATAAAATGCTATATAATATAAAGGAAAAATATTGAAAAAACAAAAGTGCTAAATATAAAAATTGTAAACACTCCATAACAAATACGAAAAACACTGGAGTTAGATCTATGTAGCCCAAACTATAATCCTATAATGTGCTACATAATAAAAAGAAAAGGTAGTCATGAAACAAAACCACTAAATGTATTCCCTTAAAACACTCTATAATACAACGTAAAGCATTATAATTAGAACTATAGAGCACAAATTAAGTACAATGTATAAAATGCTATATAATATAAAGGAAAAACATTGAAAGAACAAAAAAGCTGTAAATATAATAATTGTAAACAGTCTATAACAAATACGAAAAATACTGTAATTAGAACTATGGACCACAAAGTATAATCCTATAAAGTCCAATATAATGAAAAGAAACGGCAGTTAAGAAACAAAAGCACTACCAGTATTCCCTTAAAACACTATGTAATACATAGGAAAAGCACTATAATTAGAACAATAGCGAACAAAGTAAGTAAAATCTATAAAATGCAATATAATATAAAGGAAAAACATTGAAAAACCAAAAGCGCTAAATATAATAATTTTGAACACTCTATAAAAAATACGTAACGCACTATAATTAGAACTATAGGGGGCAAAGTAAGTATAATCTATAAAATGCTATATAATATAAAGGAAAAACATTGAAAAAACAAAAGCGCTTAATATAATAATTTTAAACACTCTATAACATATACGAAAAATACTGTAATTAGAGCTATGGAGTACAAAGTATAATCCTCTAAAGTGCTATATAATAAAAAGAAAAGGCAGTCAAGAAACAAAAACGCTAAATTTATTCCGTTAAAACACAATGTAATACATACGAAAAGTACTATAATTAGAACTATAGAGCAAAAAGTAAGTATAATCTATAAAATGCTATATAATATAAAGGAAATACATTGAAAAAACAAAAGGGCTAAATATAATAATTTTAAACACTCTATAACAAATACGAAAAACACTGCAATTAGAACTATGTAGCACAAAGTATACTCCTATAAAGTGCTATATAATAAAAAGAAAAGGCAGTCAAGAAAGAAAACCACTAACTGTATTCCCTTAAAACACTCTATAATACATACGTAAAGCATTATAATTAGAACTATAGAGCACAAAGTAAGTCCAATGTATAAAATGCTATATAATATAAAGGAAAAATATTGAAAAAACAAAAGTGCTAAATATAAAAATTGTAAACACTCCATAACAAATACGAAAAACACTGGAGTTAGATCTATGTAGCCCAAACTATAATCCTATAATGTGCTACATAATAAAAAGAAAAGGCAGTCATGAAACAAAACCACTAAATGTATTCCCTTAAAACACTCTATAATACAACGTAAAGCATTATAATTAGAACTATAGAGCACAAATTAAGTACAATGTATAAAATGCTATATAATATAAAGAAAAGGTAGTCAAGAAAGAAAACCACTAACTGTAGTCCCTTAAAACACTCTATAATACATACATAAAGCATTATAATTAGAACTATAGAGCACAAAGTAAGTCCAATGTATAAAATGCTATATAATATAAAGGAAAAATATTGAAAAAACAAAAGTGCTAAATATAAAAATTGTAAACACTCCATAACAAATACGAAAAACACTGGAGTTAGATCTATGTAGCCCAAACTATAATCCTATAATGTGCTACATAATAAAAAGAAAAGGCAGTCATGAAACAAAACCACTAAATGTATTCCCTTAAAACACTCTATAATACAACGTAAAGCATTATAATTAGAACTATAGAGCACAAATTAAGTACAATGTATAAAATGCTATATAATATAAAGAAAAGGTAGTCAAGAAAGAAAACCACTAACTGTAGTCCCTTAAAACACTCTATAATACATACATAAAGCATTATAATTAGAACTATAGAGCACAAAGTAAGTCCAATGTATAAAATGCTATATAATATAAAGGAAAAATATTGAAAAACAAAAGTGCTAAATATAAAAATTGTAAACACTCCATAACAAATACGAAAAACACTGGAGTTAGATCTATGTAGCCCAAACTATAATCCTATAATGTGCTACATAATAAAAAGAAAAGGTAGTCATGAAACAAAACCACTAAATGTATTCCCTTAAAACACTCTATAATACAACGTAAAGCATTATAATTAGAACTATAGAGCACAAATTAAGTACAATGTATAAAATGCTATATAATATAAAGGAAAAACATTGAAAGAACAAAAAAAGCTGTAAATATAATAATTGTAAACAGTCTATAACAAATACGAAAAATACTGTAATTAGAACTATGGACCACAAAGTATAATCCTATAAAGTCCAATATAATGAAAAGAAACGGCAGTTAAGAAACAAAAGCACTACCAGTATTCCCTTAAAACACTATGTAATACATAGGAAAAGCACTATAATTAGAACAATAGCGAACAAAAGTAAGTAAAATCTATAAAATGCAATATAATATAAAGGAAAAACATTGAAAAACCAAAAGCGCTAAATATAATAATTTTGAACACTCTATAAAAAATACGTAACGCACTATAATTAGAACTATAGGGGGCAAAGTAAGTATAATCTATAAAATGCTATATAATATAAAGGAAAAACATTGAAAAAACAAAAGCGCTTAATATAATAATTTTAAACACTCTATAACATATACGAAAAATACTGTAATTAGAGCTATGGAGTACAAAGTATAATCCTCTAAAGTGCTATATAATAAAAAGAAAAGGCAGTCAAGAAACAAAAACGCTAAATTTATTCCGTTAAAACACAATGTAATACATACGAAAAGTACTATAATTAGAACTATAGAGCAAAAAGTAAGTATAATCTATAAAATGCTATATAATATAAAGGAAATACATTGAAAAAACAAAAGGGCTAAATATAATAATTTTAAACACTCTATAACAAATACGAAAAACACTGCAATTAGAACTATGTAGCACAAAGTATACTCCTATAAAGTGCTATATAATAAAAAGAAAAGGCAGTCAAGAAAGAAAACCACTAACTGTATTCCCTTAAAACACTCTATAATACATACATAAAGCATTATAATTAGAACTATAGAGCACAAAGTAAGTCCAATGTATAAAATGCTATATAATATAAAGGAAAAATATTGAAAAAACAAAAGTGCTAAATATAAAAATTGTAAACACTCCATAACAAATACGAAAAACACTGGAGTTAGATCTATGTAGCCCAAACTATAATCCTATAATGTGCTACATAATAAAAAGAAAAGGCAGTCATGAAACAAAACCACTAAATGTATTCCCTTAAAACACTCTATAATACAACGTAAAGCATTATAATTAGAACTATAGAGCACAAATTAAGTACAATGTATAAAATGCTATATAATATAAAGGAAAAACATTGAAAGAACAAAAAAAGCCGTAAATATAATAATTATAAACAGTCTATAACAAATACGAAAAATACTGTAATTAGAACTATGGACCACAAAGTATAATCCTATAAAGTCCAATATAATGAAAAGAAACGGCAGTTAAGAAACAAAAGCACTACCTGTATTCCCTTAAAACACTATGTAATACATAGGAAAAGCACTATAATTAGAACAATAGCGAACAAAGTAAGTAAAATCTATAAAATGCAATATAATATAAAGGAAAAACATTGAAAAACCAAAAGCGCTAAATATAATAATTTTAAACACTCTATAAAAAATACGTAACGCACTATAATTAGAACTATAGGGGGCAAAGTAAGTATAATCTATAAAATGCTATATAATATAAGGAAAAACATTGAAAAAAACAAAGCGCTTAATATAATATTTTAAACACTCTATAACATATACGAAAAATACTGTAATTAGAGCTATGGAGTACAAAGTATAATCCTCTAAAGTGCTATATAATAAAAAGAAAAGGCAGTCAAGAAACAAAAACGCTAAATTTATTCCGTTAAAACACTATGTAATATATACGAAAAGTACTATAATTAGAACTATAGCGAACAAAGTAAGTAAAATCTATAAAATGCATTATAATATAAAGGAAAAACATTGAAAAACCAAAAGCGCTAAATATTTTTAAACACTCTATAAAAAATACGTAACGCACTATAATTAGAACTAAAGGGCACAAAGTAAGTATAATCTATAAAATGCTATATAATATAAAGGAAAAACATTGAATAAACAAAAGCGCTTAATATAATCATTTTAAAAACTCTATAACAAATACGAAAAATACTGTAATTAGAACTATGAAGCACAAAGTATAATCCTATAAAGTCCTTTATAATGAAAAGAAAAGGGAGTCAAGAAACAGAACCACTAAATATATTCCCTTAAAACACTCTATAATACATACGTAAAGCATTATAATTTGAACTATAGAGCACAAAGTAAGTACAATGTATAAAATGCTATATAATATAAAGGAAATGCATTGAAAAAACAAAAGGGCTAAATTTAATAATTTTAAACACTCCATAACAAATACGAAAAACACTGTAATTAGAACTATGTAGCACAAAGTATACTCCTATAAAGTGCTATATAATAAAAAGAAAAGGCAGTCAAGAAACAAAACTACTAACTGTATTCCCTTAAAACACTCTATAATACATACATAAAGGATTATAATTAGAACTATAGAGCACAAAGTAAGTCAAATGTCTAAAATGCTATATAATATAAAGGAAAAATATTGAAAAAACAAAAGTGCTAAATATAATTATTGTAAACACTCTATAACAAATACGAAAAACACTGGAGTTAGATCTGTGTAGCCCAAACTATAATCCTATAAAGTGCTATATAACGAAAAGAAAAGGAAGTCAAGAAACGAAAGCACTAACTTTATTCCCTTAAAACACTATGTAATACATACCAAAAGCACTATAATGAGAACTATAGAGCACAAAGTTAGTATAATCTATAAAATTCTATATAATATAAAGGAAAAACATTGAAAAAACAAAAGCGCTAAATGTAATAATTTTAAACACTCTATAACAAATACGAAAAATACTGTAATTAGAACTATGGAACACAAAGTATAATCCTGTAAAGTCCTATGTAATGAAAAGAAAAGGGAGTCAACAAACAGAACCACTAAATGTATTCCCTTAAAACACTCATAATACATACGTAAAGCATTATAATTAGAACTATAGAGCACAAAGTAAGTACAATGTATAAAATGCTATATAATATAAAGGTAAAATATTGAAAAAAAGCGCTAAATATAATTATTTCAAACACTCCATAACAAATACAAAAAACACTGGAATTAGATCTTTGGAACACAAACTATAATCCTATAAAGTGCTATATAATGAATGAAAAGAAACGGCAATCAAGAAACAAAAGCAGTAACTAAATTCCTTTAAAACACTTTGTAATACGTACGAAAAAGACTATAATTAAATATAATGAAAAGAAACGACAGTCAAGAAACTAAAGCAGTAACTGTATTCCCTTAAAACACAATGTAATACATAAGAAAAAGACTATAATTAAATATATAGAGCAAAAAGTCGGTATAATATATAAAATGCAATATAATATAAAGGAAAAACATTGAAAAAACAAAAGCGCTAAATATAATAATTTCAAACACTCTATAGCAAATACGAAAAACACTGAAGTTAGATCAATGTAGCACAAACTATAATCCTATAAAGTGCTACATAATAAAAAGAAAAGGCAGTAATGAAACAAAACCACTAACTGTATTCCCTTAAAAAACTCTATAATACAACGTAAAGCATTATAATTAGAACTATAGAGCACAAAGTAAGTACAATGTATAAAATGTTTTATAATATAAAGGAAAAACATTGAAAAAACAAAAGCGCTAAATATAATAATTATAAACAGTCTATAACAAATACGAAAAATACAGTAATTAGAACTATGGACCACAAAGTATAATCCTATAAAGTCCTATATAATGAAAAGAAACGGCAGTTAAGAACCAAAAGCACTATCAGTATTCCCTTAAAACACTATGTAATACATAGGAAAAGCACTATAATTAGAACTATAGCGCACAAAGTAAATAAAATCTATAAAATGCAATATAATATAAAGGAAAAACATCGAAAAATCAAAAGCGCTAAATATAATAATTTTAAACACTCTATAAAAAATACGAAACGCACTATAATTAGAACAATAGGGCACAAAGTAAGTATAATCTATAAAAAGCTATATAATATAAAGGAAAAACATTGAAAAAACAAAAGCGCTAAATATAATAATTTTAAACACTTTATAACAAATACGAAAAATACTGTAATTAGAACTATGGACCACAAAGTATAATCCTATAAAGTCCTATATAATGAAAAGAAACGGCAGTTAAGAACCAAAAGCACTATCAGTATTCCCTTAAAACACTATGTAATACATAGGAAAAGCACTATAATTATAACTATAGCGCACAAAGTAAGTAAAATCTATAAAATGCAATATAATATAAAGGAAAAACATCAAAAAACCAAAAGCGCTAAATATAATAATTTTAAACACTCTATAAAAAATACGAAACGCACTATAATTAAAACAATAGGGCACAAAGTAAGTATAATCTATAAAAAGCTATATAATATAAAGGAAAAACATTGAAAAAACAAAATCGCTAAATATAATAATTTTAAACACTCTATAAAAAATACATAAAATAATATAATTAGAACTATAAAGCACAAAGTATAATCCTATAAAGTCCTATATAACGAAAAGAAAAGGCAGTCGAGAAACAAAACCACTACCTGTATTCCCTTAAAACACTATGTAATACATATGAAAAAGACTATAATTAGAACTATAGCGCAGAAAGTAAGTATTATCTATAGAATGCTATATAGTATAAAGAAAAAACATTGAAAAAACAAAAGCGCTAAATATAAGAATTTCAAACACTCTACAAAAAATACGAAAAACACTGGAATTAGAACTTTGGAGCACAAACTATAATCCTATAAAGTACTATATATTGAAAAGAAAAGGCAGTCAAGAAACGATAGCACCAACTTTATTCCCTTAAAACACTCTGTAATACATACCAAAAGCACTATAATGAGAACTACAGAGCACAAAGTTAGTATAATCTATAAAATTCTATATAATATAAAGGAAAAACATTGAAAAAACAAAAGCGCTAAATATAATAATTTTAAACATTCTATAACAAATACGAAATTGTAACTAGAACTATGGAGCACAAAGTATAATCTTATGAAGTCCTATATAGTGAAAATAAAAGGCAGTCGAGAAACAAAAACACTACCTGTATTCCCATAAAACACTATGTAAAACATACGAAAAGCACTCTAATGAGAACTATAGAGCACAAAGTAAGTATAATCTATAAAAAGCTATATAATATAAAGGAAAAACATTGAAAAAACAAAAGGGCTAAATATAATAATTTTAAACATTCTATACCAAATACGAAAAACACTGTAATTAGAACTCTGGAGCACAAAGTATAATCGTATAAAGTGCTATATATAAAAAAGAAAAGGGAGTCAAGAAACTAAACCACTAAATGTATCACCTTAAAACACTCTGTAATACATACGAAAAGCATTATAATTAGAAATATAGAGCACAAAGTAAGTACAATATATAAAATGCTATATAATATAAAGGAAAAATATTGAAAAAAAAAACGCTAAATATACTAATTTTAAACACTCTATAACAAATACGAAAAACACTGTAATTAGAACTATGGAGCACAAAGTATACTCCGATAAAGTGCTATATAATGAAAAGAAAAGACAGTCAAGAAACAAAACCACTCACTGTGTTCCCTTAAAACACTATGTAATACATACGAAAAACACTATAATTAAAACTATAGAGCACAAAGTAAGTATAATCTATATAATGCTATATAGTATAATGGAAAAACATTAAATAAGCAAAAGCGCTAAATATAATAATTTAAACATTCTATAACAAATACGAAATTGTAACTAGAACCATGGAGCAAAAAGTATAATCTTATGAAGTCCCATATAATTAAAAGAAAAGGCAGTCGAGAAACAAAAGCACTACCTGTATTCCCATAAAACACTATGTAATACATTCGAAAAGCACTCTAATGAGAACTATAGAGCACAAAGTAAGTATAATCTATAAAAAGCTATATAATATAAAGGAAAAACATTGAAAAAACAAAAGGGCTAAATATAATAATTTTAAACATTCTATAACAAATACGAAAAACACTGTAATTAGAACTCTGGAGCACAAAGTATAATCCTATAAAGTGGTATATAAAAAAAAGAAAAGGCAGTCAAGAAACAAAACCTCTAAATGTATTTCCTTAAAACACTACGTAATACATACAAAAAGCATTATAATTAGAACTATAGAGGACAAAGTAAGTACAATGTATAAAATGCTATATAATATAAAGGAAAAATATTGAAAAAAAAGCGCTAAATATATTAATTTTAAACACTCTATAACAAATACGAAAAACACTATAATTAGAACTATGGAGCACAAAGTATAATCCAATAAAGTGCTATATAATAAAAAGAAAAGGGAGTCAAGAAACAAAACCACTAAATGTATCACCTTAAAACACTCTGTAATACATACGAAAAGCATTATAATTAGAACTATAGAGCACAAAGTAAGTACAATATATAAAATGCTATATAATATAAAGGAAAAATATTGAAAACAAAAAACGCTAAATATACTACTTTTAAACACTCTATAACAAATACGAAAAACACTGTAATTAGAACTATGGAGCACAAAGTATACTCCGATAAAGTGCTATATAATGAAAAGAAAAGCCAGTCAAGAAACAAAACCACTCACTGTGTTCCCTTAAAACACTATGTAATACATACGAAAAACACTATAATTAAAACTATAGAGCACAAAGTAAGTATAATCTATATAATGCTATATAGTATAATGGAAAAACATTAAATAAGCAAAAGCGCTAAATATAATAATTTTAAACATTCTATAACAAATACGAAATTGTAACTAGAACTATGGAGCAAAAATTATAATCTTATGAAGTCCTATATAATGAAAAGAAAAGGCAGTCGAGAAACAAAAGCACTACCTGTATTCCCATAAAACACTATGTAATACATACGAAAAGCACTCTAATGAGAACTATAGAGCACAAAGTAAGTATAATCTATAAAAAGCTATATAATATAAAGGAAAAACATTGAAAAAACAAAAGGGCTAAATATAATAATTTTAAACATTCTATAACAAATACGAAAAACACTGTAATTAGAACTCTGGAGCACAAAGTATAATCCTATAAAGTGGTATATAAAAGAAAGAAAAGGCAGTCAAGAAACAAAACCTCTAAATGTATTTCCTTAAAACACTATGTAATACATACAAAAAGCATTATAATTAGAACTATAGAGGACAAAGTAAGTACAATGTATAAAATGCTATATAAAATAAAGGAAAAATATTGAAAAAAAAGCGCTAAATATACTAATTTTAAACACTCTATAACAAATACGAAAAACACTGTAATTAGAACTCTGGAGCACAAAGTATAATCCTATAAAGTGCTATATAACAAAAAGAAAAGGGAGTCAAGAAACAAAACCACTAAATGTATCACCTTAAAACACTCTATAATACATACGAAAAGCATTATAATTAGAACTATAGAGCACAAAGTAAGTACAATATATAAAATGCTATATAATATAAAGGAAAAATATTGAAAAAAAAAAACGCTAAATATACTACTTTTAAACACTCTATAACAAATACGAAAAACACTGTAATTAGAACTATGGAGCACAAAGTATACTCCGATAAAGTGCTATATAATGAAAAGAAAAGACAGTCAAGAAACAAAACCACTCACTGTGTTCCCTTAAAACACTATGTAATACATACGAAAAACACTATAATTAAAACTATAGAGCACAAAGTAAGTATAATCTATATAATGCTATATAGTATAATGGAAAAACATTAAATAAGCAAAAGCGCTAAATATAATAATTTTAAACATTCTATAACAAATACGAAATTGTAACTAGAACCATGGAGCAAAAAGTATAATCTTATGAAGTCCCATATAATTAAAAGAAAAGGCAGTCGAGAAACAAAAGCACTACCTGTATTCCCATAAAACACTATGTAATACATTCGAAAAGCACTCTAATGAGAACTATAGAGCACAAAGTAAGTATAATCTATAAAAAGCTATATAATATAAAGGAAAAACATTGAAAAAACAAAAGGGCTAAATATAATAATTTTAAACATTCTATAACAAATACGAAAAACACTGTAATTAGAACTCTGGAGCACAAAGTATAATCCTATAAAGTGGTATATAAAAAAAAGAAAAGGCAGTCAAGAAACAAAACCTCTAAATGTATTTCCTTAAAACACTACGTAATACATACAAAAAGCATTATAATTAGAACTATAGAGGACAAAGTAAGTACAATGTATAAAATGCTATATAATATAAAGGAAAAATATTGAAAAAAAAGCGCTAAATATATTAATTTTAAACACTCTATAACAAATACGAAAAACACTATAATTAGAACTATGGAGCACAAAGTATAATCCAATAAAGTGCTATATAATAAAAAGAAAAGGGAGTCAAGAAACAAAACCACTAAATGTATCACCTTAAAACACTCTGTAATACATACGAAAAGCATTATAATTAGAACTATAGAGCACAAAGTAAGTACAATATATAAAATGCTATATAATATAAAGGAAAAATATTGAAAACAAAAAACGCTAAATATACTACTTTTAAACACTCTATAACAAATACGAAAAACACTGTAATTAGAACTATGGAGCACAAAGTATACTCCGATAAAGTGCTATATAATGAAAAGAAAAGCCAGTCAAGAAACAAAACCACTCACTGTGTTCCCTTAAAACACTATGTAATACATACGAAAAACACTATAATTAAAACTATAGAGCACAAAGTAAGTATAATCTATATAATGCTATATAGTATAATGGAAAAACATTAAATAAGCAAAAGCGCTAAATATAATAATTTTAAACATTCTATAACAAATACGAAATTGTAACTAGAACTATGGAGCAAAAATTATAATCTTATGAAGTCCTATATAATGAAAAGAAAAGGCAGTCGAGAAACAAAAGCACTACCTGTATTCCCATAAAACACTATGTAATACATACGAAAAGCACTCTAATGAGAACTATAGAGCACAAAGTAAGTATAATCTATAAAAAGCTATATAATATAAAGGAAAAACATTGAAAAAACAAAAGGGCTAAATATAATAATTTTAAACATTCTATAACAAATACGAAAAACACTGTAATTAGAACTCTGGAGCACAAAGTATAATCCTATAAAGTGGTATATAAAAGAAAGAAAAGGCAGTCAAGAAACAAAACCTCTAAATGTATTTCCTTAAAACACTATGTAATACATACAAAAAGCATTATAATTAGAACTATAGAGGACAAAGTAAGTACAATGTATAAAATGCTATATAAATAAAGGAAAAATATTGAAAAAAAAGCGCTAAATATACTAATTTTAAACACTCTATAACAAATACGAAAAACACTATAATTAGAACTATGGAGCACAAAGTATAATCCTATAAAGTGCTATATAACAAAAAGAAAAGGGAGTCAAGAAACAAAACCACTAAATGTATCACCTTAAAACACTCTGTAATACATACGAAAAGCATTATAATTAGAACTATAGAGCACAAAGTAAGTACAATATATAAAATGCTATATAATATAAAGGAAAAATATTGAAAAAAAAAAACGCTAAATATACTACTTTTAAACACTCTATAACAAATACGAAAAACACTGTAATTAGAACTATGGAGCACAAAGTATACTCCGATAAAGTGCTATATAATGAAAAGAAAAGACAGTCAAGAAACAAAACCACTCACTGTGTTCCCTTAAAACACTATGTAATACATACGAAAAACACTATAATTAAAACTATAGAGCACAAAGTAAGTATAATCTATATAATGCTATATAGTATAATGGAAAAACATTAAATAAGCAAAAGCGCTAAATATAATAATTTTAAACATTCTATAACAAATACGAAATTGTAACTAGAACCATGGAGCAAAAAGTATAATCTTATGAAGTCCATATAATTAAAAGAAAAGGCAGTCGAGAAACAAAAGCACTACCTGTATTCCCATAAAACACTATGTAATACATTCGAAAAGCACTCTAATGAGAACTATAGAGCACAAAGTAAGTATAATCTATAAAAAGCTATATAATATAAAGGAAAAACATTGAAAAAACAAAAGGGCTAAATATAATAATTTTAAACATTCTATAACAAATACGAAAAACACTGTAATTAGAACTCTGGAGCACAAAGTATAATCCTATAAAGTGGTATATAAAAAAAAGAAAAGGCAGTCAAGAAACAAAACCTCTAAATGTATTTCCTTAAAACACTACGTAATACATACAAAAAGCATTATAATTAGAACTATAGAGGACAAAGTAAGTACAATGTATAAAATGCTATATAATATAAAGGAAAAATATTGAAAAAAAAGCGCTAAATATATTAATTTTAAACACTCTATAACAAATACGAAAAACACTATAATTAGAACTATGGAGCACAAAGTATAATCCAATAAAGTGCTATATAATAAAAAGAAAAGGGAGTCAAGAAACAAAACCACTAAATGTATCACCTTAAAACACTCTGTAATACATACGAAAAGCATTATAATTAGAACTATAGAGCACAAAGTAAGTACAATATATAAAATGCTATATAATATAAAGGAAAAATATTGAAAACAAAAAACGCTAAATATACTACTTTTAAACACTCTATAACAAATACGAAAAACACTGTAATTAGAACTATGGAGCACAAAGTATACTCCGATAAAGTGCTATATAATGAAAAGAAAAGCCAGTCAAGAAACAAAACCACTCACTGTGTTCCCTTAAAACACTATGTAATACATACGAAAAACACTATAATTAAAACTATAGAGCACAAAGTAAGTATAATCTATATAATGCTATATAGTATAATGGAAAAACATTAAATAAGCAAAAGCGCTAAATATAATAATTTTAAACATTCTATAACAAATACGAAATTGTAACTAGAACTATGGAGCAAAAATTATAATCTTATGAAGTCCTATATAATGAAAAGAAAAGGCAGTCGAGAAACAAAAGCACTACCTGTATTCCCATAAAACACTATGTAATACATACGAAAAGCACTCTAATGAGAACTATAGAGCACAAAGTAAGTATAATCTATAAAAAGCTATATAATATAAAGGAAAAACATTGAAAAAACAAAAGGGCTAAATATAATAATTTTAAACATTCTATAACAAATACGAAAAACACTGTAATTAGAACTCTGGAGCACAAAGTATAATCCTATAAAGTGGTATATAAAAGAAAGAAAAGGCAGTCAAGAAACAAAACCTCTAAATGTATTTCCTTAAAACACTATGTAATACATACAAAAAGCATTATAATTAGAACTATAGAGGACAAAGTAAGTACAATGTATAAAATGCTATATAAAATAAAGGAAAAATATTGAAAAAAAAGCGCTAAATATACTAATTTTAAACACTCTATAACAAATACGAAAAACACTATAATTAGAACTATGGAGCACAAAGTATAATCCTATAAAGTGCTATATAACAAAAAGAAAAGGGAGTCAAGAAACAAAACCACTAAATGTATCACCTTAAAACACTCTGTAATACATACGAAAAGCATTATAATTAGAACTATAGAGCACAAAGTAAGTACAATATATAAAATGCTATATAATATAAAGGAAAAATATTGAAAAAAAAAAACGCTAAATATACTACTTTTAAACACTCTATAACAAATACGAAAAACACTGTAATTAGAACTATGGAGCACAAAGTATACTCCGATAAAGTGCTATATAATGAAAAGAAAAGCCAGTCAAGAAACAAAACCACTCACTGTGTTCCCTTAAAACACTATGTAATACATACGAAAAACACTATAATTAAAACTATAGAGCACAAAGTAAGTATAATCTATATAATGCTATATAGTATAATGGAAAAACATTAAATAAGCAAAAGCGCTAAATATAATAATTTTAAACATTCTATAACAAATACGAAATTGTAACTAGAACTATGGAGCAAAAAGTATAATCTTATGAAGTCCTATATAATGAAAAGAAAAGGCAGTCGAGAAACAAAAGCACTACCTGTATTCCCATAAAACACTATGTAATACATACGAAAAGCACTCTAATGAGAACTATAGAGCACAAAGTAAGTATAATCTATAAAAAGCTATATAATATAAAGGAAAAACATTGAAAAAACAAAAGGGCTAAATATAATAATTTTAAACATTCTATAACAAATACGAAAAACACTGTAATTAGAACTCTGGAGCACAAAGTATAATCCTATAAAGTGGTATATAAAAGAAAGAAAAGGCAGTCAAGAAACAAAACCTCTAAATGTATTTCCTTAAAACACTATGTAATACATACAAAAAGCATTATAATTAGAACTATAGAGGACAAAGTAAGTACAATGTATAAAATGCTATATAAAATAAAGGAAAAATATTGAAAAAAAAGCGCTAAATATACTAATTTTAAACACTCTATAACAAATACGAAAAACACTATAATTAGAACTATGGAGCACAAAGTATAATCCTATAAAGTGCTATATAACAAAAAGAAAAGGGAGTCAAGAAACAAAACCACTAAATGTATCACCTTAAAACACTCTGTAATACATACGAAAAGCATTATAATTAGAACTATAGAGCACAAAGTAAGTACAATATATAAAATGCTATATAATATAAAGGAAAAATATTGAAAAAAAAAAACGCTAAATATACTACTTTTAAACACTCTATAACAAATACGAAAAACACTGTAATTAGAACTATGGAGCACAAAGTATACTCCGATAAAGTGCTATATAATGAAAAGAAAAGCCAGTCAAGAAACAAAACCACTCACTGTGTTCCCTTAAAACACTATGTAATACATACGAAAAACACTATAATTAAAACTATAGAGCACAAAGTAAGTATAATCTATATAATGCTATATAGTATAATGGAAAAACATTAAATAAGCAAAAGCGCTAAATATAATAATTTTAAACATTCTATAACAAATACGAAATTGTAACTAGAAACATGGAGCAAAAAGTATAATCTTATGAAGTCCTATATAATTAAAAGAAAAGGCAGTCGAGAAACAAAAGCACTACCTGTATTCCCATAAAACACTATGTAATACATACGAAAAGCACTCTAATGAGAACTATAGAGCACAAAGTAAGTATAATCTATAAAAAGCTATATAATATAAAGGAAAAACATTGAAAAAACAAAAGGGCTAAATATAATAATTTTAAACATTCTATAACAAATACGAAAAACACTGTAATTAGAACTCTGGAGCACAAAGTATAATCCTATAAAGTGGTATATAAAAAAAAGAAAAGGCAGTCAAGAAACAAAACCTCTAAATGTATTTCCTTAAAACACTACGTAATACATACAAAAAGCATTATAATTAGAACTATAGAGGACAAAGTAAGTACAATGTATAAAATGCTATATAATATAAAGGAAAAATATTGAAAAAAAAGCGCTAAATATATTAATTTTAAACACTCTATAACAAATACGAAAAACACTATAATTAGAACTATGGAGCACAAAGTATAATCCAATAAAGTGCTATATAATAAAAAGAAAAGGGAGTCAAGAAACAAAACCACTAAATGTATCACCTTAAAACACTCTGTAATACATACGAAAAGCATTATAATTAGAACTATAGAGCACAAAGTAAGTACAATATATAAAATGCTATATAATATAAAGGAAAAATATTGAAAACAAAAAACGCTAAATATACTACTTTTAAACACTCTATAACAAATACGAAAAACACTGTAATTAGAACTATGGAGCACAAAGTATACTCCGATAAAGTGCTATATAATGAAAAGAAAAGCCAGTCAAGAAACAAAACCACTCACTGTGTTCCCTTAAAACACTATGTAATACATACGAAAAACACTATAATTAAAACTATAGAGCACAAAGTAAGTATAATCTATATAATGCTATATAGTATAATGGAAAAACATTAAATAAGCAAAAGCGCTAAATATAATAATTTTAAACATTCTATAACAAATACGAAATTGTAACTAGAACTATGGAGCAAAATTATAATCTTATGAAGTCCTATATAATGAAAAGAAAAGGCAGTCGAGAAACAAAAGCACTACCTGTATTCCCATAAAACACTATGTAATACATACGAAAAGCACTCTAATGAGAACTATAGAGCACAAAGTAAGTATAATCTATAAAAAGCTATATAATATAAAGGAAAAACATTGAAAAAACAAAAGGGCTAAATATAATAATTTTAAACATTCTATAACAAATACGAAAAACACTGTAATTAGAACTCTGGAGCACAAAGTATAATCCTATAAAGTGGTATATAAAAGAAAGAAAAGGCAGTCAAGAAACAAAACCTCTAAATGTATTTCCTTAAAACACTATGTAATACATACAAAAAGCATTATAATTAGAACTATAGAGGACAAAGTAAGTACAATGTATAAAATGCTATATAAAATAAAGGAAAAATATTGAAAAAAAAGCGCTAAATATACTAATTTTAAACACTCTATAACAAATACGAAAAACACTATAATTAGAACTATGGAGCACAAAGTATAATCCTATAAAGTGCTATATAACAAAAAGAAAAGGGAGTCAAGAAACAAAACCACTAAATGTATCACCTTAAAACACTCTGTAATACATACGAAAAGCATTATAATTAGAACTATAGAGCACAAAGTAAGTACAATATATAAATGCTATATAATATAAAGGAAAAATATTGAAAAAAAAAAACGCTAAATATACTATTTTAAACACTCTATAACAAATACGAAAAACACTGTAATTAGAACTATGGAGCACAAAGTATACTCCGATAAAGTGCTATATAATGAAAAGAAAAGACAGTCAAGAAACAAAACCACTCACTGTGTTCCCTTAAAACACTATGTAATACATACGAAAAACACTATAATTAAAACTATAGAGCACAAAGTAAGTATAATCTATATAATGCTATATAGTATAATGGAAAAACATTAAATAAGCAAAAGCGCTAAATATAATAATTTTAAACATTCTATAACAAATACGAAATTGTAACTAGAACCATGGAGCAAAAAGTATAATCTTATGAAGTCCCATATAATTAAAAGAAAAGGCAGTCGAGAAACAAAAGCACTACATGTATTCCCATAAAACACTATGTAATACATTCGAAAAGCACTCTAATGAGAACTATAGAGCACAAAGTAAGTATAATCTATAAAAAGCTATATAATATAAAGGAAAAACATTGAAAAAACAAAAGGGCTAAATATAATAATTTTAAACATTCTATAACAAATACGAAAAACACTGTAATTAGAACTCTGGAGCACAAAGTATAATCCTATAAAGTGGTATATAAAAAAAAGAAAAGGCAGTCAAGAAACAAAACCTCTAAATGTATTTCCTTAAAACACTACGTAATACATACAAAAAGCATTATAATTAGAACTATAGAGGACAAAGTAAGTACAATGTATAAAATGCTATATAATATAAAGGAAAAATATTGAAAAAAAAGCGCTAAATATATTAATTTTAAACACTCTATAACAAATACGAAAAACACTATAATTAGAACTATGGAGCACAAAGTATAATCCAATAAAGTGCTATATAATAAAAAGAAAAGGGAGTCAAGAAACAAAACCACTAAATGTATCACCTTAAAACACTCTGTAATACATACGAAAAGCATTATAATTAGAACTATAGAGCACAAAGTAAGTACAATATAAAATGCTATATAATATAAAGGAAAAATATTGAAAACAAAAAACGCTAAATATACTACTTTAAACACTCTATAACAAATACGAAAAACACTGTAATTAGAACTATGGAGCACAAAGTATACTCCGATAAAGTGCTATATAATGAAAAGAAAAGCCAGTCAAGAAACAAAACCACTCACTGTGTTCCCTTAAAACACTATGTAATACATACGAAAAGCACTATAATTAAAACTATAGAGCACAAAGTAAGTATAATCTATAAAATGCTATATAATATAATGGAAAACATTAAATAAGCAAAAGCGCTAAATATAATAATTTTAAACATTCTATAACAAATACGAATTGTAACTAGAACTATGGAGCACAAAGTATAATCTTATGAAGTCCTATATAATGAAAAGAAAAGGCAGTCAAGAAACAAAAGCACTACCTGTATTCCCATAAAAACACTATGTAATACATACGAAAAGCACTCTAATGAGAACTATAGAGCACAAAGTAAGTATAATCTATAAAAAGCTATATAATATAAAGGAAAAACATTGAAAAAACAAAAGGCTAAATATAATAATTTTAAACATTCTATAACAAATACGAAAAACACTGTAATTAGAACTCTGGAGCACAAAGTATAATCCTATAAAGTGGTATATAAAAAAGAAAAGGCAGTCAAGAAACAAAACCACTAAATGTATTCCTTAAAACACTATGTAATACATACAAAAAGCATTATAATTAGAACTATAGAGGACAAAGTAAGTACAATGTATAAAATGCTATATAAATAAAGGAAAAATATTGAAAAAAAAAGCGCTAAATATACTAATTTTAAACACTCTATAACAAATACGAAAAACACTATAATTAGAACTATGGAGCACAAAGTATAATCCTATAAAGTGCTATATAACAAAAAGAAAAGGGAGTCAAGAAACAAAACCACTAAATGTATCCCTTAAAACACTATGTAATACATACGAAAAGCATTATAATTAGAACTATAGAGCACAAAGTAAGTATAATATATAAAATGCTATATAATATAAAGGAAAAATAGAAAAAAAAAAACGCTAAATATAATAATTTTAAACACTCTATAACAAATACGAAAAAACACTGTAATTAGAACTATGGAGCACAAAGTATAATCCTATAAAGTGCTATATAATGAAAAGAAAAGACAGTCAAGAAACAAAACCACTCACTGTATTCCTTAAAACACTATGTAATACATACGAAAAACACTATAATTAGAACTATAGAGCACAAAGTAAGTATAATCTATA